>NC_133311.1:20906331-21127455 GCF_012295235.1 Primulina huaijiensis | reverse complement strand
ATATTGTGTGTGTGTGTGTGTGTGTGTTATGTAATCAGTGACGATTGATCAATAAACTACGTACTTGATTACTTTTAGTTTGTAATTAAGGATATATAGTCAGACGTATGCTTTATTAACAACTATTGTAAAACTTTCGGTTCACTTGCTGAGGATATATGACACTACTATTAAAAATAACTTTAACCAACTAAACATCCTTATTAAACCCAGAACACAGTCAAAAACTACGTAAAAGCTTGCCTAAATATTTTAACTTTAACAAATTTTCATTGTGACAATGATATGACACTAGAAAATAATGGTTTAATACATTTGAAAATAACGATGTGCTACCAAAATTACAGACATTCATAGGTTAAATCAGTGTTCATTGTAAAAAAAAATGATATAAATATTAAATTGATAAAAAAAATATATAAATCAAAGGACTAAAATCATAAATACGATTTGATAGATAAACGAATCAAAAATACTTTTCTAAATATCCAAACGAAATTCTAAATTATCCATTCCCATCTTTAATTATTGCATTCCAGACAACAAATTTATAAACGTAGTTGCAAATAATGCTTTGACAAGAACACTTGAGGAAAAAAAGATATATGCATTGGGGAATCGAAAATAAGCATGGAAGAACAAAAGAAACAGAAACCAGCTGAGCTCCATTATTACCTACAGCAAAAGCTACAAGCCTGGCAGCGGAAAAAGATAGTGTAAAACCAAAATTTATCCTAACAAAACAGCTGTCAAAATCATAATCAAAGACTAGCAGAGAAATCCGGGGACGCTGCTCTAAATCTACCAATCCCTCTGGCACTGCCGTCGACAGCACATATATACATACGAACTGCTATGCATATATATACACTTAATTCTTCCAGTACATCATATATACTACTGCAAGGTGTCGCAGCGTCATTTATGCTTGATTTTCCAAGTCTTTTGAGCTCACGAAGGTCCCATGAAATCCGTACGGGACTCTAGATGGAAGCTTGACGCAGGCTTCCAATTCTAACGTCATGGCATTTATGATCTGCAGCTCTGATTCCCACGCATTTTCGTCGTGTACGAATGTGAGAATATACCCATCATCTTCTCTTTCTGAATTTGTGTCATTTGGGACGAAAAACGGCTCGCCTCCGTATTTACAATCGCCGTAGATGGAATTTTCAACTTTTCCGGTGTAGAGGTCCACTTTTGCGAAGCCTGATACCTTGGGCCAGGGCTCCGCAATAGCAAGATAAGCGTGCCTGGTTTTCCGACCGAGACGGTTCCGGTTAACCATTCCGGCTTCTAGATTGATTTGCTCCGAGGAGTTGATGATTGCCCGCTTTTTGGACTCGCCGGTTTTCAGATTCAGTCGGATTTCAGTTAAAATGCTTTTCAACTTTTCATCGCATTCATTAAAAATGGAGTCGGGTGGAGTCATGCATGACCCGATCACCACCATCTCATCAGTCTCCGGCTCCTCCCAAGCGTTCCATAAGTGAAAACAAAAGGTTTCGGGACACTCGGTCCATATGATATCATCCGCATTTTTAGCATTTTTGGACAAAATTCCAAACCTGGAAATCTTATTCCTGTCGTATATCACAGGGGAGCCTCTTTTAATCATCTCTTGAAGCTTGAAAACCACTTGCTGATCAGGGATCACCACGAAATTATCTGTTATGGCGAAATCGTGTATCATTGTTGGAGCATCAAGTGGTATTTCGACATCGGGTGATTTGATGCCCTCATTGGAGAATTTGAAGAATTTAAGATAGGGCTTTTGAACAACATCGTAGCTCAAAGTAAATAGCTCCCCAGACACTGGATCAATCTTTGGATGCGCAATCATGTTACTTTTCAATTCCCCGGAGAAATCATACCTCGCAACTGTTTCGAGATCGCCTGATGGGGTGACTCGAACTTGATAGGGAAGATCATCTTCAGACATGGCTAGTAGCCTTTGATTGAAGTATACTAACCCGGCGTTTGCCACCCCTGTGCCTTGGCTGTGGTCCAGTATCCCGAATAAGCCTCGGGCGTAGAAGAGCATCAACCTGGCTATGCCCGAATGCCCATGGAGCTCGCCAATGGCTTTAGGAAAAACGGGCCTGCCCAATTTACGTTCCTGAGTCAGCCTTTGCGTCTCCGTGTACCGGCAAGCGTAGCTGACGGACTTGCCTCCATCGATGGTCACGGCGTGGATCATGCCGTCACCATCGAATAAGTGGTGGCCCGCTACTGGGTCGTGTAAAGGGTTGGCGCCGTTACGCAAGTAAACGCCGTTAATGCAGGAGGGAATTTTACCCGTCACCTGAATGTTATTCTGCACCGGTTGCTCTGGAACCGGTGCAAAGTTTCCGACAATCTGGACTTGTGGGTCAACAGTCTTGGGGAGTGGGTGTTGGCGCTCGTATGAAACCAATAGACCCTCCACCGCGTCCAAGGTTTGGGCTGCCACCTTTTTTAGTATGTTCCACTGAGGCGGTGGCGCCGGAGAATCAGATCTCTCGGGTGGCAAATCTGTTCCAAGTGTTGTGGATGATTGAAAGGGCAGCTTGGGTAAAGCGGCAATTGAAGGTGAATGCAAAACACAGTTGATGCTATTTCTTTTCGAATGCTTATTCCTCATCGAGACAGAGTTCGATCCAAATCCCATCTCGACAAACGAGAACCATGGGCAAGAAACTTTGCATCCTGCCCAACAACTTGAATTTGTGTCAAATATAGGAGGAGATGAAGCCATATGTTTGATTTGTGTATGCGTTAATTATGTTAAGTGTGAAATGGGACAAAAATTTGTGTGGAAAAGAGAAGTTGAAATGGCTTTGTTATTAAGATGCGAAAGGGGAGTGAGGGAAGAAAGAGGGATGAATAATGGGGGTTTAAATAGAGTATAGTATTAATATTTTCATATTTTTGGAATTAGCGACGTTGAACCAAACATGAAACGAGAAAATGCCTTTAATGAAATGTCAATTGTCAACTATTAGCCTTACATTTGAACTCCGCACGTAAAATGGCTCGACGGCCCCCCTATGCCATACCATTTCTTTAATTGTATGGTGTTCCCTACACAATGTAACAATTGACATAAGTTTCTAACTATAATTTCCACTAAAATTGACCACACTTTCATGCCATAACATACATTTACTAAATGCAGAAACATATTTGGCCACAATAAAACGTCGAGCGAGCAGATCAGTTTGTTTTTGTCATCTCTTCAAATATAACAGATCAGTTTGTTTTTGTCATCTCTTCAAATATAAGTATGTATGCTTTGCGATGGTTTTTGTACCTTGGAAATAAAGATCTTTACGCTAACTTCCCGATTGACCTGATAAATATCTTGTGTCGCTTTACAGAAAATGTCTAAGCTAAATATCTTGAGACACTTTACAGAAAGTGTTCGATTTAGTCCACTTCATGTAATTGTGGAGGTAATGTATAGCACATTAATTCAATCATGTTTTCCGTGTCCTTGTATGATATTTTTCATCCACGAGCATATATTTGCGGTATGCGATATGAGCAACTCTTTAACACTAGAGACACATATATAATTGAGTAAGTATATCGTGAAACATTATAATAAATTTAGTTCGTATATGTGTTATCATTAATTAACCAAGTTATTGACCCCTTTCAAATTAAACCCAAATTCACCATTATATGTACGATTTATAATTTCATAAAATTTGCTGCTAACAGCTTTATTTTATATGAAAAAGGGCAATACTGTATGGTTCAATCCATTTGATGAATCGACACTTTATCGTCCAAGTAGACAAATATTTTGTCACGAGACAAATCATCACCTATTGGCTTAATCTTTACACAACTCTAGAAATAAATTAAATCCACACATTAAAACAATAATTGGAGTGAGTCACATGCAAGTTAATCGAATATTTTTTATTTACGGCGTTTTGGGCCATTCATTTTATTATATTAACTCCACAATTATTTCAATCATTATTCAAATCGTGCGCAGCAAAAATAAATAAATAAACATATTTATGCGTAGCAAAATGTTGCATATTTTGTATATTATTTTATTGAAAGATTTGGTCCATAAAAAATGTCTGTCACAAAATAAATTAGAAGAATCATTAAAATGATCGCAGCACATGATAATTAGTTGCAGATAGCTAATATCTGCCGTGATCTACTACTACTTTCTCTTAAACCATGCATGTGATCCCTAATCATTATTAATCAACTAAATATTTTATTTTTTCTAATTTTTTTATAATTTATTTGACCATGAATCCGATAAATATTGACGTCCGGTAGCTTTGGTAATTTTTTTTATTAAAAAAAATTGAACTACTAATGATTAGCAACATAAAATGTATTGTGGTTTAGGTGAGTTAACAAATTATTATATTAGTTAATAATACTTTGATGTTGTTCAGCGTGGTCGATAAAATAAGTAAGAATTATTCAACATACAATCAGCTCAAATATCAAACGTCATATAAGTAATTGAATTACACAAACTTTTTGTATCAATCAATTTTTTATCACTCGTATTACACATTCGCTTCGTTTCCTCATCCCGTCATGCAAGTCAAGTGGTAAAATTTGTATATATATATGGGTTAACAATTTGTAACGCTTGAGATTTTTTTTCGGTATTAACCCATTTTTTTAATCTATATCTTGAATTACCATTGATACCCCCATAAGAGTTTGGGTCATGGATGACCCGAGATACTAAATAGATGGTCCAAATTAGAGTCAATGTACAAGATGATTTCTTCAGTAGTCAGGCAGACAAATGCTCGGGACATCTTCCCCCCGGGCTACCATATGTCCGGGCTCTCATACAAATTCCCGGGAACTTTCTACCTGGACTACCTAGAGAAGCGCACCTCACTCGAGTGCATCAGTATGTGCTACCTTATGCTTGTAAATCATTGTTGTCGGAACTACATATGGTTTTGGCATGTCAGAGAAGTCATCAGAAGTATGGTATGGGCAGCCACTTTACCATACTTAGTAGGTGAGTACTGAAAATAAGGTAATTATGGGATTTTCTCATATAAATAGCATGTATACATCTCATTTACAGATTCTGGAATTTTAAAATTCTTAAGCTTCTCACGTATATTCACACATATATATCCATTTTACATTTTTTCTTCACCTGCTGACTTAAGCATCGGAGTGGCTACGCTAGACACTCTTCCGGCGCCCATTCACGAGTTCATTTAATTGATTTAAAGATGATTTAGGCTTCTCAACTTAAAAAAAAGTCACGAGTGCATATGGAAATGAATATTTACTTGATTTAGTTAGGCAATTAGGCACCTTAATTTTAATTAGAGTGCCGATGGATACAAGAATAATACTTCATATTAGGAATAAGTATTGATATTATCTTGGAGATTAAAAGTAATTCATTTTCACTAAATTAAACAAAAAATTGAAAGTTTTCTAGGTTTCCTAATGCCATGAATTCTATATATATAATTAATGTAGTTGTTTCAACCAATAAAGTATACAAATTTAGTCTTGTTAATCTTTTTTTTTCCTTTTCTTTGCGTCGAGAAGAACTTTTTTATGATCAAGTACTGTTGTCCATTCGAATGAGTGACCAACGGAATTAAGGTTCTTAGTGTCCTAGCTAGTTCTTATGATTGGATCAGGCATTCTAATTAATTGAAACTTCCCATGAAGTTTAAATGAAAAATCTTCATAAATTAAAAGAAAATTTATGCTACTTTTGATGGGTGTTTATAATTATACTGAGAGAGGTTTGGAGCTAGCAAAATAACATTGATCGAACATTGTTCAAATAAATACTCTCTCATGTTTATTTAAATACACTCAAATATTCTCGGGCAGGGTTAATCAATTTCCTGATATAGGGAAGTGATATGTTCCGTTCGTTGTTGTTGAAATTAAAAAGAAATTATTTTTATGTATTATCTTTGACAGATATTCAGAGTTTTAAGTCGAAACCACATAAAGTACTGTATATACCACGTCATAATAGAACATAAATCTAGCTTGAAAGCATGCATTGTATTTTCATTTTATTTTTAGCTAAAAATTAACCAAAACTTTTAACTAATTAACCCCTTTAAATTCGCTTTTGGATTTCAGATTCGTACGTGCAACTACAATTATCAAAAGTGCAAGTTTATAGCAATTCAAAATCACAGGCTCCAATTTGCTGACCTCTCACTCCGCAGATTACTTTGTTTCATCATAGCTATAGGGATTAAAGCCGTGCGTCAAGTTTGTTCATATCCGGATACAAGCGAAAGCCCGCGTCAAAAATCAATTGTATGGANCCGACGATATTCTCTAATGACCGCTTGGAGCTTTTACCGCCACCAAATGACCCCACCTTTGCAAGTTGCATAGGAAAAAGATATTTGAGAAAGGATAGAAAGTGGCCAAAACTTTTGGAGAGATAGAAAGGCATGCATTAAGATATTGTCAATCGGTTGGCGAAAGAAAAGGGGTTTTTCACGAGTACCAAATGATTAAAAGTTTGCATCTACTTTCGTTGGAGATGTCCCTTTTTCAGACAGAAAAACACACATGATAAAGAATTTGTAGGAGTAAAGGAGAGGCAACTTGGTACTGTTTTTTTTTCTTAAATGGACAGAACTGATCACAAGTTGAGCCTGATATATGATATGGGACGCCACTTGCCATGCAACTTTGTTGAGCTATGATAGAAGCAAGTTGGGGCATATGGGCATGCAACTTAGCTAGCATACATGCTTTTCTAGTGGAAGTTGAAATCTCGCCCATAAGGGTTGTCTGGTGGCGAGAAAACCCCGCCGGAAACCCCGTTCGAGTCGGGAATTAAACCCAACGGGGATTGTATTAATCATTTTTTAAATATTCATATAATATGAAATATATGTTATTAAATTTCCTTCAAATTAAATTAAATTAAATTCAGAGTTTTATAATTAAAATTGCTTATTGTTCAATATGGACCTGCCTCAGTCCAGCACTTAGGGACCAGCCTGGGTTAGGGAGCCTGAATTTGTTTCACGTTTTTTTTTTATTTGAAAAAAGAAATAAATTAATCAAATTTTGGATTGGATTCAAGTATCAAAATATATTTTATCACAAGCTACCCTCCTCACATAACTTTCTTAATGGCTTAGGTTCAATTATTGGGCCGCATAGCCCTAGGGTCTGACCATCTCAGTCCTTAAAAAAGCCCATCCAAATCTCACGCCCAATGCACCGCTATTGATTTTTTATTTTATTTTTTAGGTTAAGTTTGCCATGAAAAATAATAATTTTTTGATTAAAATATATATTATTTAAAATATCGTCATAACAAAAGTTTTTTTTTTGTGTTTTCCATATAATGCGATAAATTAGTCCACATGAAAATAAATAGGTTACAACTTCTTTTCATTAAATCTAAATTTGAGATACACAAAAACTCTTATAAGACCATTTTATGAGTCAATTTTGTTAGACAGATCTTTTAATTAACCTGATCCGTGAAAAAGTATGATTTTTTTTTTAAGTCAATGTATTATTTTTCTTTGTAAATATGAAACAAGTCAACTTATCTCACAAAAAAAAAAACCTATAAAACTTTTTATTGATATTGGAACTACCTTGTGTTTTAGTATCCCACCTGTATGAAATAGTTTTATTTAGAAAATAGAAAAAGAAAAAGAAGAAAAGAAAGAAGAGTTTTACCATCCTCCCAATTATTTATTTTTTAAAATCCAAATCCTTCCGGTTTCGATGAACTTTCCGTAACTTGAACAAATAATTAAAAAATAAGAGTAAATCTCTTGTGAGACGGTCTCACGAATATTTATCTGTGAGACAGGTCAATCCTACCGATATTCATAATTAAAAAGTAATACTCTTAACATAAAAAATAATATTTTTTCATGGATGACCCAAATAAGAGATCGGTCTCACAAAATACGACCCATGAGACCGTCTGAAACAAATTTTTGCCGAAAAATAATTTGTCAATCCAAATCCAATAAAATAACATGGCGAAAGGAGACCAATTTGTGATAAAGAGTCGATTTTTGGGGCAAGAAAGTAAAGAGTCGCGTCGCGGACAAAATTTTTCTTCTTCCCTGCTCGAACTAGTTGAGTTCACTGAGGAAACAGGGGATGGGGGCTGTGACGGTGGCGCTGATAGCCATTGCGGCCGTGGCTTTGGGGTGGTTGACAATTGAGATAGCTTGCAAGCCTTGTCTAGAAAGTGGCCGCAACGCCATCGATCGTAATCTCAACCCCGACTACGATCCCGACGATGAAACCCTCAACGCACCTCTCAATCCAAATAACAATGAATCCGATGATTCCGCTGCCGCCCCCGCCTCTTCCACCATACCCAAGGAAGTCTGATCTGGATGCACTTTGAATACACACTGTTGGTTCTTCGGTAATTGTTCTTGTGTTTTCAAACTTTTGCCGTCTTTCTCGACTTTTTCTGTTTTTCGTGGGCTGATTATACGTAAGATGGAGATCAGATCGCAACAAAAGGGATCTATCTGTTTGATTGTTTCGTTCTGATTTTTGTTGACTTCTTAAGTTGTAATGCAGATATTTTTGGTATGCATTGTGCAATCCGAAATATGAACTTCTATAATTTAGATTATTATTACCTGCTTATTGGTTCAGAATCAGACTTCAGATTATATATTTACCGTAGATCCTGTCTAACGCTAGTTCAGAGTTTTCTTGCTGGTGTAAGTTATTTTCCTTAGGTTTATTGATAATGTTCAAGTGGAGTGTTAACTGGAAAATGTTGTTCAAAACATGTATCATCCAGGGAAAAGTAATAATATATGTCTGTAAAATTTGTATCATGTTTCGAATTGTTACTAAATTTGTATCCCCACCGAACGAATGAAGGATTTTACTACATTAACCATACACCTCAAATGCTTTAGCTATCTTTATTAAATTTGATAGTGGTGATCTTGAAAATTGAAACTGGTTTAAGAATCGGTTTATTTCTTGAGGTGTGCATTCATATCCCTTTTCCTTTTGTTAGATCACCTTAGACGAAAATTGATTAGGCTAAGTGTAGTGTGAGATACGGATTGGATGGTGTGAATGTGAAAGAGTAGAGGCACCTCAATGAATTTGGGGTTCATATCTTTAAAAAGATTAGGCCTAAAACGTGTTTCATTTAATATATTATGTGGTCGAACTGAATTGTGGCTCCGGGGCTTTTCAGCAGCATTGGAGCTGGCTGATTTTCTGGATTTTTACTCCCATCTTTGTTGCCAACTATAATGTGACATATGAATAGGCAGTGCATCCTCTTCTATTTCTCTAATATACTTTAGCCAGATATTCCTCTGGTTTTTTGGATCATGATCACATATGATTGCATCAATAAGTCTAAAACCTGGCCATGAAACTAGTACACAACTCCTACTTTCAAAGAATATAGCAATGTAGCAATGATATGGAGCTTATGAAACATAAGCTGTTGGAATCATGATATTAGATTTTATCATGAGAACCCTTGGTATTGCTTGCTCGCATCTTCACCATGGTGTGATTTTTTTCATGTAGTTTGAATCCTGAAAGGATTTTCTTCGAACATCTAATCCCCGCTGCTTGCAAGGTTCATCTACAAATCGGTCAAGAGGGGGAATATCTTTTCGTCAATCGTGATCCGTTAATTGTTCAAATTTAGTGATCTTAACTGAGAGCAACTGATGATGTGAGCAATATCCACGCCTGATTTTCATCTCTTCAATTAAAAAGAGACTTTAATCAGTGAAGGTAGGGTGTCAAAAATTAACCCGACAAGAGTCGACACGAAAAATATCGGGTTATGGTTTTTGGGTTTGGTTCAGATCGGGTTGGACTTGAAATCAGACCCGAAAAAATTGGGTTTGATCGGGTTTGGATTGACCTGAATTGATGATCAAGTTACCCATCAACCCAAACCCACACAACCCACCTCACTCATTTATATTTTTTCAAGGTTTGACTCGTAGAAAAATGTGTAAAACGTTATAGAAATGAAGTTTGAAAATTGAAAGTTACTTTGTGGTGCTTGAGTGTTTTTTTATTATATATTGTTATCATATATGCTTATCGTGCAATATTTATTTCATGAAATATTTGAATTTTCTAAATAATTGTTTTTTTTTTGGGATAATTAATAGTTTATATTATTAGACTATTAAATTTAAATATTTAAAATCATGGAACAAAAGTATCATATTTATGCAAGGATTTGTTATTACATGTTTTTAATTTTTTTTAATCATTTGTTAAAAAATAAAAGAATAATGTTGTATAGTAAAAATCAGATCGTGTTGATTGAGTTGGTTCGGGTTTGAGTTTATTTTTTGGGTTGGGTTGGAAATTTTTCTGAAAATATTTGGTTCAACTCAATACCATCCACTCGAATTGACACATTTGAATCCATGGTTACATCATGGATTGGACCACCATTTTAGACCGAGAAAAGTTCTATTTTATAGCCACAAATAATTAATTTTTTTTTTGGGTAGTTTCGAAAGTTTTTCAAAAATCAAACACATCAGGCGCAATATGCTGTAGTCTAGTTTAATTTTTAGGAATGAATACTGAGTTTGATGTTTATCAAACAATAATCAATGCTTCTAATTATATTAAAAATCCGGTTTGATTACATGATGCATGTTGCTTTATATTAATTAAATGTAAGTGTCATACATCGTATCAAACAAGAAAAATCATGTCGTTGGATTGATTTTATCAATATCTTCTCAGACAAGTTTATCACCGATGGTTTGTACAGTACGATTTACATGATTAATATGATTTGAAATTTATTGTATTAAATCAAGAGTTTATTCAGCGTACACCAAAAAATAACAGCAGAAGGTTTTCACGTAAAAAAAAAAAAATCGTGTTATTTTTGTACTTACAAATGGAGAAAATGAAGAGAGGAGAAGGTGGATTTGTTTTCTGGCAAAGGCCCCTTTAATTAATTTTACGAAGAAAGCCAACTTCCTCATCTTCTTTTTTAAATCCCTTAACTTGCTACCGATACCATCCATGCACACTCTAGCTTAGTAATTTCTACGTGCCGATCGTAATGTTTCTACTTTTGAAAAGGATATTCTTCTACTCGCACATGAATCTGTGCAACAAAGACTACATTGTATAGTACTAAACTACTCTTACGTACCGAGGTTTGATATTTTGTCACAAAAATAATATCAATTATACAAAAATGCCAACGATATTTGCTCGGTAAAAAAGTGGAAAAAATTATATCTAAAAATTTGAAGGTATTTTTGCTGGAAAGACGACATCGTGTGGTCATGGCTCTCAATTAAGTCCTTTATATATGTGGCATCACACGTGCATCAGATTCCACAAAATAAGGTGGAAAAAAAGCTTTCGAAATGGGACTTGCAAGAAGTAAGAACCCCTTGAATTTGCTTTACAAGTAGTACTCAAAATTCATCATGCATGCATGTGTACAAATAAACTTATAACGGCATGCATGAATCCTTTTGCAGCCCTAAATTTAACTGTAGATTTAATTTATTTAAGCTAGCATGATTTAGTATTTACAATCAAAACTTTATTGAATTAGTTATTGATATCTTTCATTAGCTATGGCAAAAAGGAAATTGCAGACAAGGAATCTAAAGATAAAGACACCATACTAAAGTAACATGGTCATTCTCTACTAGCTAGCTCTTTATTAATTTCTTATCTACTTAACAAATTCCTTCCACTTTTCTTTCGTTTTGCTTTGAAACCTCCACCAATAGCATTGTCTAATTTTTGCCCAATAGGAATCCCATTACTTAAATGGTATAAATCTTCGCCCCGTTCATCAATTGATTAATACTCGGGCTTTTTAATTTGGCTTATGGCATGTATTATATATTAACTTATAAGTTTGAATTAATGAGCCTGTGAGATTAATTATGATTCATATTATAATATTTCGCTTTTGACATCATCAACATATAGTTTAATAAAAAAAAATATATACCATACATTCGCTTAACGGTACTTGTTTGAGTTGGTGAAATAAGTGAGCGTTTGATCAATGATCATGAGTTGATTCTCTCTCCCAACACATTCAATTCTCTGGTTAGTGTGGTCATATAGTTTAAATTAGAGTTATTCGATTTAATTTTTATGACAAATAGATCTTTTGCAATCAAGCATTTTTTTTAAAAAAAAATTTCTGCAGTTACTTTAAGCCATGTTATTGGTCGATCCCTAAATTAAATCATTGACTAAATTAGTGAATTAATATTTTGCCACATGTTAGCCATTCGTAAATATTTGTTAAAAAAATATGTACCAGCAGCACTTTAATTAAAGAGAGGAATTAATGTGACTTAATCACTTAAAATGAAAAAAAAAAAATCTAACAATATTTACAAATTAAAAGTATATGCATGCATGTTAATCTGATGAAAAAAAATATTGATATGAATCAAACAAATGTATACTAAAAGATACTAATTATATTACATATTAATATATAAATTTAATTTACCATTGATTTGGGCTTTAATTATAAACAAAACATATAAAAAGAATTAAAAAAGAAAAGTAATGAGATTCAAAGACCTCTTTGCTTTTGTGTGAAGAAAGAGTTGGTATAACTTATAAGACCACCAATAGCCTCTTTAAAAAGACATGAATAAAAAGAACCTATCAAAATTATAAGTAGAAGATATATATGAGAAGAGCAAAACGATCACTAAATCTGCAAAAAGGCAAAGCACCAACCGAAACCCTCTCTCCTTAATAAACTAAAACCCAAACAAGTAAAGAAAAGAATTCACGCTAACACTATAAATCACTCTTTTCTACGTCCATTTCATTTCCCTTTCTCCCTTTTCTCGCTAATTTAGTGCTTAGAATTAATTTCTAGCTCTAATGGGAAAATTAGTCCCGAGCAAGAATCTTGTGTTGATACATATTCTTGTTGCATTAATCTTTCTAAATTTATCAGGTACGCATGTTCTTATAAATAATTTCCTCTCCCCCCAATATGCTTTATTTTTTTGTACTGCCGGCGGCCGGGCGTTCTTGATCATTAGATTAAATGCATGTTATGATGTGTGTTTAAGGATTAGCATCAAAATAATTAATGTATGAAATCATATGCAAAAAAGTTGTGATTATCATTGTGGATTGATTGAGGTTTGCATTAATTACAGGTTTAAGGTTTATTAGCGATGTAGAATCATTGGGCATCAACTATGGGCAAGTGGCCGACAATTTGCTACCGCCGGATAAAGTTCTTGATCTTCTCCGATCGCTTAAACTTTCAAAAGTCCGAATCTACGACACGAACCCTCAAATCTTAACATCATTTGCGAACTCGACTGTCCAACTCATCGTGACAGTGGAAAACGAGATTCTACCAACATTAACCGACCCAAACCAAGCCGTTCAATGGGTTTACACTCACATCGAACCATATTTTCCTTCCACAAGGATCACTGGAATCTCCGTCGGCAACGAGGTTTTCACCGGCGGTGACACCACGCTGATAACCTACCTCGTCCCGCCATGGTTAACATCCACGCCGCTTTGGTTCGGCTGGGACTTGATCAATTCATTAAAGTCTCCTCGCCAAATTCTTTAGCAGTTCTTCAAGAATCATACCCGCCTTCAGCGGGCAGTTTTCAGGCGGAGCTCAACGGCGTAATGCCCCAGATTCTGAGGTTTCTAGCAGCAACCAAGTCCCCATTTTGGATCAACGCGTACCCGTATTTCGCATTCAAGGACGAACCGGATAATATTCCTTTGAACTACGTACTTATGAATCCGAATCCAGGAATGCTCGACCCGTACACAAATCTCCATTACGACAACATGTTATACGCTCAAGTTGACGCAGTCATTTTCGCCATGGCGAGATTAGGTTTCGGAGGGATAGAAGTTCGGGTTTCAGAAACGGGCTGGCCTTCTAAAGGAGATTCCAATGAAATCGGCGCCAACATTGAAAACGCAGCGACTTATAATAGAAATTTGTTCAGACGGCAGCTGGAAAATGAAGGGACTCCACTCAGACCTAACATGAGACTTGAGATTTATTTGTTTGCTCTGTTTAATGAAGACATGAAGCCCGGCCCGACGACAGAGAGGAATTATGGTTTGTTCCATCCCGATGGTACGATGGCTTATAATATCGGGCTCTCTGCTTTGTTTAGTCATTCTTCACCTTCCACGGCTTCTATTTCCTTAACTTCAAACGCAACCCAGGTAAATAATTAAGTTTTGAATTTATTTATTCAATCCTCGTGTATTTGTATTTTGTAATCAATAATATATATAAGCTAATTATACCAAAACAGTAAAAAAAATTCTAATCAATGTAAAGAAATGAGTCGTAACATAAAGTCTGTTCCACAACTTTATTTTTATTTAGAAATTATTATTTTTTTAATTATGGATCCTCTGTACTTGTTTTTTTTTGTTCGTTTTGTTTTTCGTGGTACTGTCTCGTAATTACCATTGAACTTGAACAGGTTAAACAGAAGGGATATCATGAGAGTTTGCTGCATTCAGTACTCATATATTTGCTGGCCTTCAAATTTTTCAAGGGAAGACAATTATAGTAAAATATCTTTTAAAGGAAGGGTTTTATCTAGTATTCTAAACTAAATTATATATATTTTATTTTTTTGATATATATACATACACACACATATATAGCATGTTCACAAATTCTTAAAAATAATTTAAAACACACAAATCGTTGATCCAAATACATATCCTGACGGGTACTGCCGGAGAGGAGTTACGATCGATTTCGTATAGTTTATGTGTTTGGATTTGGATGAATATATATGTGTACGTATGTATATTAAATTCATGTTATTAAATCGAAAATCAGAGAACGATTCAAGGCGTTGCCAAGAATTGGTTCATTCCATGATCCAGAAAGAAGGAAATCATTTGACTTGAAAGCATTCAGGCCGGCCATCCATGAAATCAAGCGATCGATTTACGTTTGTTTTGTAGGGGATCATCCGCCATTGATTTCTCCAGATTTATCGATCGTATAGTTGATTGCTTTAGCTATCCACGACTCGGAAAAGTTAGCGACGAATACGGGATTCTATGTACATTTACTTGTAGATAAATTATCTTACTGCAGATTACATATTTTATTATTTGTATTCCCCTTTATCGTACAAAAGATATATATAGTGGAAGAATTGTTTGGACTTTGGTTTTTCACGTTCAGACTGGGAAAAAAAATTATGTGCATACCCATGCATATATCAGATCTTTGTTACATGCAACCACTTTTAGAATATTTAAAACTTAGTGATATTTTCGGACATTTAGAACTGATACTATAATAAAAATTTTTGAAATAATATATATAATATCATAAAGTTTGGGTATGATCTATCTATCACACAAAAATAAAAATAAAAATCGATCTACGTCGTATTCAAACATTTCTTTCCATTGGAATTATCGGTAATTTAAGCGTCTCTCATTAACTTCTTTTCAATATCTTCCAAAACTAACTCTTACATTTATGGCAAGTCAATTTCAATTTACTTACGCATGATTTTAGATTTTAAGAAATTTAATATTAATTTCATTTACACCATATAATCTAATAACAGTTTATTTTCATCAAAATGTAGCATAAAAGCTTGAAGAAATCTAGCCCATTAATTGGGCCCAAAGGAGTTGCTCATGGGCCTAGGTCCATGTCACCAGAAGACCAATTAAATCAGGAATTAATTTAACGAAATCTAGAATCTTCTCTGGCAACTAAAATCTGGCTTTTTCCAGAACATTGTGGAGAAACCCTACAAATTGAGTCATGACAGCAGCATAAACCGCTGTTTCTTCACCGGGAATTTCTGTAATTCGAACATAGTTTGTTTTCAGGACAGTTATTGAAATGTCTGGCAGTGAAGATTTGATTCTGGACTTGGCGGAACTGAAACAGCTTCAAAGCATTGCGAAGAGGCCCCGCGTCGTCTCTATCATTTCCTCTGAGATTCGTGATTTGGAAAAGGTTTTTTGGTCGTTGTCTATTCTTTTATTTTGAGTTTTTTATTTACTTGATTGGATCTCCTTCTTTTCCTGCATAGATTTGATTGGTGAAATGGCGGTTCACCTATCTCTTGTTGCTGATTATATCTTATTGTTTTCTCTTTTTAGTCTTATCATTTTGCATTTGCACACTCTTCTCTCAATGTTGAATGGAATTCTGGATCATTTACTTCTTTATCTGAGAACTTTCCCGCGCTGTTCACTTGGAAGATGTGCCGTTAGTGGCTTTTGGGAATTTAATAGGCTTGTAAGTAAACCTGATGATTGTTTGTTTTGCTGGACGTCTTGTATAAACTTGTGTTCGTGGTACACTTGAAATCCAAATGAGTAATACAATTTTTGGTTAAATATTTGGAGTTTTGGGTATCAATAATTGGTTTGTTGTGTATCTCCAGCTTACTTCAGCTCCATGTAGATTTCAGATTATACAAAGTTATTACTTTTCATTCATGATTCAGCTCAATGTGTATTTAGGATATAGTAATTCTTGCAGTTTTTAAAACATGGGAGAAAGGAGTGTGTTATCATTCATAACTATGTGTTTGAACACTTATGCCAATTGCTTGTATTTTGTGTCCAGTTATCTACTGAAGTTGCTGCCAAACCATCTTCTCAAACACCAGCTCCAGTTTCAGCTGTACACATGCCAACTCCAATAACAAATGTAACAAAGGCTGCATCAAACCAGGCATTGAATTATGCTACTCTCAGTTCCTTTAGCTGGGATCAGGAAAGTGATCAGTTGAAGGTTATAATTCATGTTTGTGTTGGCTTTTGTTTCGTTGATGTAGAACTGTATATCTTCGTCTTTTGACATAGGGTAAGTGCAAGACTTTGTCTATATTTGTATCTCTTGAGTGAAAGGTAACACTGTTACTCCTGGCCTGGCCATATATGATTTTCCAGTACTAGCTGTTGAAATTTGCAGTTTACCTATTTATACAGAAGTAATTATTTTTTTCAGAACTCTGTAGAAGTCATTTTGGTGACATTATTTTGTGCATAAACTCAGCTGTATCGGTAAATTATTGCATCGTGATTATTGCTACTTATTGTGTTATTTTTCAATTGCGCTATTTCTAGTGTGTCCTTTTCTTTTTGTGCCGTCACTGGCTGAGATTCTTTATTGCTTTTATATATGAAGTATGAACTGTTACTAATGACAATTTTTTTTATTTCCTAGATTTATATCTCATTGGAGGGTGTTGACAAGGAGAAGACCGAAACAGATTTCAAACCAATGTCCTTTGATGTGAAATTTCATGATGTCCAAGGGAAGAACTATCGGTGTGCTGTACCTAAGCTAAACAAGGAGATTATTCCCGAAAAATGCAAATTGATTGTGAAGCCTAAAAGGGTGGTTATCACTTTAACTAAAGCTTCCACGGGTAACTGGTTGGATTTGCACTTCAAAGAAGATAAGGTAATTCTTCTTGACACTCAAAATGAATTTTCTTTATTTTAAAACTTTATACTAAGTTGTTCTCGTTACAATTGTACAGCTGAAGCCGAATTTAGACAAAGGCAGCGACCCAATGGCTGGTATAATGGACTTGATGAAGGTATGTTCGTCTAACCTTGAATTTAACTTGCACGTGTGTGTTTGCAGTTCAAATTATTTATTATCCATTTGCAGAATATGTATGAGGATGGTGATGAGGAGATGAAGCGAACAATAGCTAAAGCATGGACTGATGCAAGATCTGGAAAGGCTGCTGACCCTCTAAATAATTATCGCTGAAAACTTCCAGAGAGCCCTGTTTCAATAAGTGGGTGCGGTTGAATTGTGGTGTTTTGTTGGACCATTTGTTCTAGATTCCCTGTGTTATGTGATTTGTCCTGCATTTTTCAAGTCAATATGCAATATTATTACTTCCCACCTGTAAGTCAGTTCTTATGCAGGCGGTTCTTTTTACTCACTTCTTTGCTGTTGGAAATGAATTTTGCCTTTAAAGTTTATAAAATTGCTATACTCTATTTTAAAAGACTAAGTGAAGGACAAGAATGCAAATGTATATTGTTATTGTAATGCGTTCTTTATACTTTTATGTCCATTTGTTTATTCGTCATGTAATCTTATAATTGATGAACAAACGTGTGAACGAAGTATGCCATTACATGATTGTGCCAAATTATCTCAAAGGTTTGAAACTAAAAATTTAAAAGTTTCCACGGAGATAAATATTTTATTTATTATTGAAATTAGAATTTATACACTATTAGCCTCTAAATAATACAAAATATTATTGTGAAACAAGTATTTGACGCATAACACGTAATTGGATGCAGCCAATGCCCCACAAGTCAACCGAGTCAATATTTCAATATATAATTCCTGTATTTGTACTCAAACCACTTGAATTCTCTGTAAGAGCTTTCCTCATCTTCTTGCATCAATGAAGCTAAAGTTGTAATGATTTGGCTCGGAGGTGACCTCCAAAGAATATCATTGACACTCTTGACCCCAAACCACCGGCCAACACTATGTCACACTCTGGTCATAACCTGCACCAAAATTAATCAACACCACATCATATATATGGCATTCACTACACACACACACACACACACACACACACATGTTCAAGTCACTGTATGAAACAATGATCGAATACAAAACGTGCATGTGGCCAAGAATTGCAGTCGAGTAATGGTAAGATGGATTCAGGGGTTGATTTAATTGATTTTTTATACACAAAATTTATTTATTTTTTTGCCCAGATTGAACAGCGGAAGGAGAAAAATCTCAGAGTGTATATTCACCAATCCAATGGGTTAGTTGGACAAAGATTAATGTTACTACTCCCCCTTATCGAATAGTGATTGTTTTCATGGGTAAACTTAAGTTTATGTTTGGGGGTATTACTAACACATCTCGAACAAGCATTCATTAATGTAGCATGCAAAAGTGCAAACACAACTGAGACAAGAGCTGATCATCTCCCTTGCATGAGAATTATATATATGCGTGCTCTAAGGCCTCTTTTATAGAATTTCCAGGGTTAAGTACGTACGTACCTGCAAAGAATCACCAACATTGATGAAATCTGCGGAGAGGTCTGGTCACTGGTGGGACTGAGACCCAAGTTTCATCGTGCAGGCAGATTTGTAGGCCTTCAATGTGGTTAGATCCTGCAACAGAGATTATATATAGATCCGTATGCTCTCCAAATCCAATCAAATATAATTATGCTTCGAGTTCTGGAAATTGTTGGTAATGATTTACCCTAAAACAAGAATCACTTCTCTTGTTATTTATCAGCTTACTCAGAATGTTTCTTGGCTTAATTAATTTGCAGTTCAAGAACCTCACAGCCCTAATTTCTGACTGATGAAACATATTCCATCATCACAAGGCTTCTACATTCCAATTATACATACGTAGGTCCGTCAAAGTTCTATCTCACTGGGGCAGACCCTACTGTAGTTTGCATTGAATAAATTTGACAACAAAAACAAAATATTCTTTTTTCGGAAACACCATTTTGGTGCAGCGTTCAATGCTCCAATGGGGCTGCGTCCATGCGCCAAATTTGACGCAGGGTCATTTTTTTTTAATTTTTTTAAATGTGTATTTATTATAAATATTTGTATTAAAAATTGTAAATATTATAAAATAATAATATAATATTTATTTTAATAATTATATATTTAATCCTAAAAATTTTAAAAAATATAATTGTTGATTTTTAAAATATTTATTTATTTATGTTAATTATTATTATTTAAAAACTAATTTGATTTAATGATTTTTAATTAATATAATTTAATACAAATACAAAAAATTATTATAACAATACAATTCATAACTAAAATGAAAAATATAATTGAAATACAAATGCAATTTGAAACACATAATTCAAATACAAATATAATAAAGAAAAATACATTTAGAAGATAAACTTAAATATTATTATTTAAATTTTTTAATAATAAAACATTAGTCATAATTTAAATATATTAAATAAAATATAATAATTAATATATGTAAAGTAAATGGAATATTCCGAGAATATTTTTTTTAGTGTAAGATTTGAAGTAAATAGGTTGGAGATGGATGTTGTATTTGGTACAGAAATCGCACTATTTTAGTGTAAAATTTGCACCAAAATAGATTTTGTGGTTGGAGAAAAAATCCGTAATTTTATGGCATGTGAGATCGGTTTTGTGTTTGGATTGAGTGCTATTATTTAAAAAATAATGAAGCATATATTTAGAAATCATATTCTTTGGTTTCTTAGATTTTTTTAAGAACTCAGAAATTACTTTTTAAAAAATGTTTTTAATTAAATATGTATATTATATTATTAAGTGTGAGACAATTAGAATAATTAAATTAGAGGACACTAAAATATTTAATTCCATAATTACTTTTATTATCCTACTAAAAACTTTCTCAAGTCACTTAATATTTTACATAGAAAAAAATATAAAGAAAACTGTTCTCTCTTCTAAATTGATAATAATTTCATGTTAATTGTTTAATATTATTTGATCAAATTAAAAATAATAATAATACATGGAACGTGTGTGCATATTTTATTAGTATATATAATAAATTAGATATCTTTTTTCATTCGAACTTATATATTATATTTTATTTTTCCTATATAACGTATTCTAAGTACTACATAAAACAGTAGTTATTTGCTAGTATTTTTGAATTACTTACTTATCTATATTAATCTATCTATACTCGACCACTTTTTCAAAAATCAAATATTTACATATTATATATATAAATTATTTTGTTATAGTTTTAATTATTATTTGAATAATAATGATGTAATTATATTAAATATATAAAATATAAGATAACTAATTTTCGATATGTCGATAAAAAAAATTTTAACATTCCAAAATATTCTTCCAATTTATTTCTCACTTTATTTTAATTTCAAAAATTAGTAAATTTTATTTTAAAATTATTTGTTAAAAAAAAAACTAGTTCATCTTAATTTCCAGAGTACGCGGCCCGACCGCTGGTCTACTATAATTAGAATCACCCATAAAAAGGAGAAATTGTGGGAAGCAGGCAGCTCATTTCAGCGCGTGAGACTGGTAAGCTGTGGACTGCTTTGAAATCAAATCTTCATCGGCAAGGAAAAATGAGCGAACAAGGTGGAGAGAAAAGCAGAGTCCACAATCCATCAGCTCCTCCTCCTCCGCCGCCGCCGCCGAATTATTATTATGGCACTTTTCAAGGTGTGGCGAATTATCAGCCTCCTCCTCCTCCGTCGCAGCCGGTTATCGGATTTCCTCAAGCCACGCACCCTCCTGGATTTTCAGGTGGTCCTCCTCAATACTATCATCACGGATATCAGATAGTTCCTGGTAATTTTCTCGATCAGTTTCTATACATGTTTTTACCACCGCTCCGTATTTTGTTGATGGTCTAGATAGTTTCTAGGAATTTTTTTCTGCCGGAGATGACGTGTTTATTCTGGATTAATAAGAGATAAACCTTGTTGGTATTTTTTCTAAATGGGAGTATCCCATATTTACATTTGGCACCATACTGATCTTCTCTTTCTCGTTTCCTTTTGTTATTTCATAGGTTATGCTGTTGTTACAGGAAGACCATTTAGAGAGGAGAGGCTTCCTTGTTGTGGTATTGGAATTGGATGGTTCTTGTAAGTCTCCCCCACCCCCACAACTATTGTGATTTTTCACACACTTGATATTCTTTTGTTTGCCAGTACCCATCATAAATATTTAGTACCCCCTGGTTGTTTTAGGTCAAAAGTCTTTAATGGCCAAAACTGATATGTTGGAGGATTTTGACTGTACTAAGTTTTGGGTATTCTACATAATATTTGTCTCGTCGACATACTTTTCTTGCACTCATTGAATTATTTTGGTTGGTGATTGCTATTGTGGAACTAAAACTGATTTGACCTTGCTGTCTCATTTCTATCTAGGGGGGAAAAGAATATTGCTTTCTCTGAATTTGATTGTCATTGTTTTTACTCTCTTTCCCAACATGTTCCATGTTTTTGCTATTTTTTGCCAACATATTCCAAGTTTTTGATGTTTTAAAAGTTATTTTTTGCATGCTCTTTTAGTTTGTCTTGTCCTTAGCTATTGATCCAAAAATTCAATGCTGAACTAATATGGTTGTATTTCTAATTCAAGTATAACATAAAACCTTAAAATTTTTGGTTAATTTATTTATGTTCTTTTTCGACAAAAGAATATTGTTGTCACTTGCCAGCTAGCTGCTCTCTTTTATATATTAGGAGGGACCTTGAGGGATTGCCTCAAAACAATTTGGCCAAATTCTTGACGGTTGAGTTAATAAGTTTACTACCTTCATTGCATATTTTATGTTTAGATGCTAAAACTTGTTAAAATTCTTCAAGGAGTTACTGGTTATTGTAACTTGAATTGTATCAAGTTTGGCATGCAGGTTTTCTGTTGGGTGCTAATTGCTAGCTTTCTTGACTTTGTATGCAAGGTTTATAAGCGGTTTCTTTCTTGGTACCATTCCATGGTATATTGGTGCTTTGCTGCTGTTGTGTGTTCGGCTGGATTACAGAGAAAAGGCTGGTCTGGTTGCTTGCACTTTAGCTGTAAGTGTTTCTAACATTTTCAAGTTGTCTTTTTTTTGTAGAAATAGATATATAATTTGGCATATGTCTATCGCTTTCCGGTTACGTAATTGTGTTTTACCATGATACGTGATTTGTGTAACAAAATTAAAGTCTTATTATAATTTAATGCTTGTAAGTAAAAGTACTGATTCAGTAAAGATGTGAGAGGCAAATGAAAGTTTGTCTAGGTTTTTGGAGTTATGATGTTTGGACTGGGGTGGTTAGAACATTGAAGTGGGAACAGCATCTTTCTATCTATCTCATTACATTACTTTTGTCCCGTATTTGTTCATTTATTCCTCGTATCCCGATTTGGTGAGTGAAAGACGTTTTGGCCCTTGTGTAATTAGTACCAATGCATTGAAGATAACTTGGGGAACAGCTCTTACATTAATTTCGAAAAATGTGTTTGTGAATTGTGTATGAGAGAATTTGAGTCCTTGTACAACCTTGATTGCATAAGGTTTTGGCAACTGTTACTATCTTACTTTAGGGTGTTGATTGATTTCCAAATATATTTTGCAGGCAATCCTAGCTTCCATTGCTGTTACTCTTGGTGTGACGAGGGCGACTCATTCTTGGTGAATTTTGCAGTTTATGTATGTATATTCAATTCCCCAAGTCCGATTAATGTTCCTTCAGAAACAGATAAAGTTGCTGTTTGAAATATATATATATATATTTCTTTTACTTGGAGCTCGCTTCTCACCGTTACTGTATCTGTTGATAAAAACAAATATCTGTTTATCCTTTTTTTTGGTTCTATATTTACTGTTTAAATCTTGAGGACGCAGCGTCGTCTCCCTTTTGGTGCAGAATACTGCCAGGCAAAATCTTCTTGGTTTATATGCCAAAATCAGCAGTTTGAAACATGTATTTTTTTGGGTGTCTAAATATGCTTCCCGTAGCGCGTTCGGTATCACACATCATATTGTAGCGCTTCCGCAAGATTATTCCATTCTTATTCGAACGAGTGCTCTGAAATAGCTTGTCAAATTCCTTGATGTTGTCGTTGGATTGATAAATGTCAAATGATGAATTTTAAATTATTGACTTTTGTTTAGATCGATAAAATTGAAAGGAAATTCAAATTTATTACATAAATTTTTGCATTTTATTGTCTAGTTGGGTATTTTTGAAATATATCCCTCCAAACACTCCCAAATCAAATCTCTCACAAATCAACTTTATCAAGCGCAATCTGAAATTAATTAAAAATTGTTCCATGACCTCCCGCGATTGTAGTTTTATTGCGAAAACAATTCTAAAGCAGCACGGGTACATGTAGTTTTCTTTTTCTTTTTCTTTTTCTTTTTTCTTTTTCAAATGTGTATTAAAATCGTAATAATTGATAGATTTGAGAGTATTATATTTGTGCAGTATGTTATTTTATAACTTTTTTTAATTTTCAAATGCCATACCATTCAAAAATATGTGATTGGTTTGCATAGTATGTTCTAAAACTTGAAACTATGATAATAAAATTAATTTTTGTACATGAATTATTCAAACATATTTATAATTTTATCATATGTTTTAAAATATATATTTCGAAAACATACGTATAAAAATGAATTAAACAAGATTTTTTATATATATACCAGTGTATCCAACACACGAAATGTGTTTGTTATATAAATAAGTTAGGAAAAATATCAATTTTAGTCTTATATATTATCGAGTTGTGACATTTTTAGACATACATCTTTTTTGTTGAATAAATTATGGTGCTAAAACTATCTTTGGTCATCAATTTTGATAATTCATCAACACAATACATACATGACAAAATTGACCTTTTGCTTATAATTATAACAATATTATATATATATATATATATATATTATTAAGTGTAATAATGTTTTATTTTATAAAATTTTGATTTAGTTAAAAATACTAATAATTATAACAATTTGGATCAAAATAAAATATTAGAAAACACAACTGGTTAAAGCCCATTGAGCCCATACAATCATCAATGGTATTAGAAAAAGCCCACTAATTAACCAAATGGGCCCTGTGCATCCTGTGGCCCATTATAGTTCAAGTAGGGTTTTATCAGCTAAGCATTGCATCAAAACCTTTCGACCTCAGGCACGCCAACGCCCTACGGAAGAGAAAGGTGCTGAAAATTTGAAATCGATCGAAATGGTAACTTACAGGGTAATGCATCCACGCACATCGCGTTCTTCGTCATTGATTTGATTTTAATGTTAGTGTAAAAATGTTTTTAACTGTGTTTTATTGTTTATTTGTGTTGTATTTTGTACAGTTCCATCAGTACCAGGTGGTGGGGAGAGCTTTGCCGACTGAGAAGGAAGAGCACCCGAAGATCTACCGCATGAAGCTATGGGCCACCAATGAAGTCCGCGCCAAGTCCAAGTTTTGGTACCTTTTTTTTCATTGTAGGAAAAACTGCTGAGCCAGTGATATGATAATTATGATATATTCAATACAGAAACTTTTTCCGTTGCATTGGAAATGGGACAATTCAGTACAGATTTATTTGTGATGCACTAAATGTATTTGCGGATTGGATTTTATGTTCGAAGGTACTTCTTGAGGAAGCTTAAGAAGGTGAAGAAAAGCAATGGTCAGGTTCTTGCTATTAATGAGGTGTGCAATTTCCCTTATTCTTTTTCTGGTCCCTTGTTATAGATGATCTTTGGTGAGTTTCGTACTTCCAGACCTACTAAATCGAAATATTATCAATTTACAACACGCACTCTGTGCTTGGGAAGTGTTCCTGGAATTTTTAGGTTGTAGTTTCATCTAATTTAGGCCCTTTTAGTTGAAGATGCAGTATGTAAAATGAACGACTTTCTGGGATTTTTTTCTTGAAAATACGCATAACGATTGTTTGTTGCGGTAGTTAGTTGAATTGGTTGCTGCATGTGTTATCATTTGCATTGGAATGTGGTTTCAGGCTTGTAGACTGTAGCCAATGAGTCCATGTTTAAAATTTCTACGCTCTTCCGGAATCTAAGAATTTTCACACTCAGCTCATGTCGATATGTTGTGCAACATTTATAAAATTTCTATGCCGATGTGAAATCACTGAATCTTCACGTACTCTCATGTGATTGGAAAGATTGATTCCTGTTTACCTCTAAGAAGATTTGTAATATCACTGCCGAAGTGCTAGGGTTGAAAGTCTGTGTTTGCATCAATCATTTGGACAAGAAATGACTCCTTTAAACACATGTTGAATATTTCCGGCTGATTCTATTTTTTGGTTAAGTTTCCTGAGCTATATTTCTTGTACATTTTCTTTGTTTTTCTCAATTAAGGAGAGGTAGAATGGCACCAATTTCTTCGAAAATTTTGCTATTTACCGTTTTAACTGTCGTTCTTACTAAAAATATGACTGGGATCTACCATCATCATTTAATAATTCATTGAGAGGAGTTGCAAAATCAAGCTTCCAATAACTCAGTTTTATCTAGGGCTGAAAACATCTTTGTCTCCTTGAGAATTTCTAGCTTATCATGTGAATTAGGTGTTCTATGTTCTACATTGATGTCCAAGGATGTCACCAATATTTCTTTGTTTACAGATATTTGAGAAGAACCCAACCACGGTCAAGAACTATGGAATCTGGCTACGTTACCAAAGCAGGACCGGTTATCACAACATGTACAAAGAGTATCGTGACACGACATTGAATGGGGCAGTGGAGCAGATGTACACTGAGATGGCATCTCGTCACAGAGTCCGCTGTCATTGCATTCAAATTATAAAGACAGCCACCATCCCAGCAAAGCTTTGCAAGAGGGAGAGTACCAAGCAGTTCCATGACTCTAAGATCAAATTCCCTCTGGTGTTTAGGAAAGTTAGGCCACCGACCCGAAAACTCAAAACTACATACAAGGCAACCAGGCCAAACTTGTTTATGTAGATTGATCAAAAAAGGGCAAGCCTCAATTTCTGCTATTTGGTTTAAGGGCGTTAATCTGCTTGAATTTTTGGTCCTGATAGTCATCTTTATCGCCAGTGGAAGAGTCAACGTGGAACTTTTTGCGGTTGTTTGATCATTGATGTATTATGGTCAAATGTTGTTAAAGAATTTTTACTTTTTTATTTTGTTTTTTGAATTTGGCGGTACCCCTTGTGATTTTGCAAATTTAGTTTTAGCCTTTTATGAGATCTTCTACCATTTGTTAAATCACCGCATCAAATCGTCTGAATTAGGTGAACATATGGTAGGCTGAACAACTTCCAAATACGCATTTCAAAATATGTTATAAGTAATATGTCAGAGTGATAATATTTAAAGGAGGTTATTCGAGCTATCGTTATATAAAAAAATTGTAAAAATAACGTAGCAAGATGATCAAATCAAGGGGCGAACGACTCCACTGGGGACCGAACCCAGAATCTCTGGTTTCGTAGACCAGCGCCTTATCCATTGGGCCATGGAGTCTGTGTACCAGATTTGATTATAAAATAAGAATAAGGTTACCTAACCAAAAGGTGAAAACAGTGTCAACCTACTTCAATTCAGATGTGAGTGCGTTAAATTCCAAATTCTCCAGAAGAAGTTGTACGTGTTTGATCTTAGTTGCTTCAACAATCTTCGTCTCAGAAAATTCCCGACACACATCGACTACGACCTCCCTAAAGAGTTCTCCTACGTTTTCGAAAAATAATTAACGAAAAAACAAACGTGTATTATTTTCTTCGCCTAACTTCTTGCCCGTTTGGCGAATTTGGAAGCTGTAAAAGAAGCAACAGAACCTGCAGAGACAGTGGTGTTCTTAAAAGTTATTTTTCAGCTTTTGTGCCTTCTTTCTCGGCTTCGATGGTTTCTTTTGCTTAAGTTTTCACATTATCTTTCTAATATTTAAGGTTCTTAATGACCTGCGATTAAGCGATTCGATACTTTGATGTTGTTGCTGCGCATTCCATCTGCAGTATGAAGATTTTTTGTGCTGAGAAGGGCGCCTTTTTTTCTTTTGGTGAAAAATCCCACATCGAAAATACTAGAATCCAGGATTATGGTTTGGTCTATATAAAATGAAATTTAAGTTCTATATTATATAAACGTCGCGCTCATTCCTTATCAATTTGACAAAGCATGAATCCCTGAAATTTGATAACTCAAGCTCATTATATTTCTACTATACTACAGCAGTCAGCAAATTTCATGCAGAATGAAATGCATAAATCATAATGTCCAAATTTTAAGACAACGGCTACCTATAGCTAGGGAACAAACAGGTTCTATCGAATCCTGGAAAATTATACATAATACAGCAAAAATAATAGAAACAGATTGGAAAACCTGATGAAAAGATGGTCTATCAATATCAAATCTTCAGTTGCACTGTTTCACACGAAGTAAACGAGATTCATGTCCTTCCGTATCATCAAGATGCCTTTCTCTTCCATTATCTGCAGAGTCAAAACTTTTCTGCTGTTAACTTTTATAGATAATAAGCCAAAACTTCTGCAGATGATTGATACAAATGGTGTTCAAACCTTACCTTCAAAAAGGACATAATTTCTGATGCCGAGTAAGGTTTAGCTGCCCCACTGTTAACAACACCTTCTATATCAGCTGTTGGCATTTGTTCTATATGCTGTGCATGCCTGTACTTCCCTAGTGCAGAGCTGAACGCTTCTAGTCTACACAGGATTTAAACAAATAATAATTAAATAAACATAAATCAGAAAGCGGGAAAGAATATTTTTCAGATAGATGAAGGTTTACGAGACACCCACCTCTCTGATGAAATGTTGACTTCACCAGCTGGAGGTCCATCCACTTCCATGGCTTCCGTTTCACTTACCAAACACAGAACAGAAGGTATATCAACAAGATTACATCAAGTTAACTACGTAACAATTACTACGGAAGAACCAAGTGGTTGGATAATGTGAAGCACATAAAGACGCTGCAAAATTTAGGCATAAGTTTCAGTACACTTACCCTCTGTTTACAGTAGACCTGCCATTTGCAGTCATATTTCTGCTACCACCATGAGCATCATTATCACCAGTGTCCACGTCAGCTCTTTGTTCTCTTGCTATTTCTCTTTGCTCACGCTCTTCCATTTCACTCAGCTCTTGATGATATATAGCAAAGTTAAGAACTTGAAGAGCTGCCTCGACATCAGATTTCAGAACCTGTTGAAGTACATTTTTTATAACTGTTTGATGCTATCCAGCGAAAATGGAATGAAGCATAGTTTTCAATAAACTATAGAAATATATCTTTCTACTATTCAAATTTCAAATGAGAAATGTGTATTCCTTCAATTGACTAAAATGAAAATGTGTATTCCTTCAATTGATTAAAATAAAATTTTCATTATCAAAAAATTGAGACAGGGCAATTCTACTATTGTACATTAAAGAAAAATAAACATAAAGAACAGTACCTGTCTCCGAAGCTTCAGTTTGGCATGAGCAGTCGATAATCGTATTATTGTTTCCAAGGTTCTAGCAGTGATTGGAAGTGTCCCTCCAGTCTAAAAAATATTTATGAGCTATTTTAAAAAAAAATCACCGACAGAGACAAAAAAATTATAATTTTAGTGCCATCAGATGAATAACTAATCCACCTTTGTCGTTGAGCTTGCACTTCTGAATTCAGCGTATGTAGTCGCTATGTGTTCAGATGCCTGGAGAAAATGATTTATCAGAAAAATCGGTGAAGTTGAAATGCAAATACTTATATGAAGCCTTGATAGAATAAGTGTGTAAAAATGACTGCACCTAAGTACTAACATACCAAAGGGAAGGACAAAATAGAAATTTTAATTTTAAGATTAAAAGAATCATCAGTACAAGTATACACTCATGATGTCTATATTAGATTGCAGACAATAGTCACCTCATCAGTGAGCTCAGGTTGAATCCTATT
Source organism: Primulina huaijiensis (assembly GCF_012295235.1). Lineage (NCBI taxonomy): Eukaryota > Viridiplantae > Streptophyta > Magnoliopsida > Lamiales > Gesneriaceae > Primulina > Primulina huaijiensis. The sequence goes on along the minus strand of NC_133311.1, from coordinate 21,097,959 downwards.
TTTCGCATAATGAATGAACTTCTTCAGAAAATTGATAGTGAGAGTGTCACGTTTGCGGCCTTTGTCAGATTTTTGCCCATGCAGCATTCTGTTGTATTTAACAAAAACAGATGAGCCAGCCTCTGTTTCATCTTCTCTGTCACGCTGGACATTATCATGTAAGGCTGTGCTGCCTGAAATATAAAATGGCTAATTTTGACATATCTATATGCAGTCATTAGATAAGCTCACAATCCCTTGTTTTTCGTTTGAGGATTAACCATCCACAATTTAATAGAATGTCCACATACCTCCATCTCCCACTGATCGATACCGATGCATACGCAACACATGTTGTGAAATCTCACGGTCAATGGCAGGATTCATTTGATCCAAAACGATGAACAATAAATCAAAACGAGAAAGCAGGGAGTCCGGCAATCCAATATTCTTTGTTGGGGTTAAAGAACGATCATACTGTGTTTATCATTATAAAGCATTAATGAAGTAGAAGGGTAAAATCCTTCGAGAGAAAAACATGAGGCAAGTAGCATTGTCAATGCTTCAAGAGACTTACAGTTCCATATATAGGATTTGCAGCTGCTACAACGCTGCAGCGAGCATTCAATGACGCATGAATACCAGCTTTTGCAATTGTTACAGTCTGCTGTTCCATCACCTCATGTATAGCAACACGATCTTGGTCATTCATTTTGTCGAACTCATCAATACAAACAATGCCTCGATCAGCAAGAACCATTGCGCCAGCTTCGAGTCTCCGTTCCCCTAGGTTAAAGAATCCAGTATTCTAAGCAATTGCCTAAATCTATCTTCAATAACATCAAGAGGATAATTACCTGTCTCTTGATCGGAAGTAACTGCCGCTGTCAATCCAACACCAGAAGACCCCCGGCCAGTGGTTGATATGGCTAGAGGAGCAATATTCATGATTGCTCTCAATAATTGAGACTTGGCAACAGAAGGATCACCAACCATCATCATATTTATGTCACTAAAAAGTCAAAGCGGTGAGCATCATGAAGCATCTTACAATTGGAAATTATACAACTTCCAGGTTAGGAAGTTGGAATATAAACCAGAGACAGCTCGAACAAAAATTTAAGCAATGTAGACCTTGTTCTAGCTAAAGTTAGGAGAATTAATGTGGCTTACCCCCGCAAATGGGTTCCATTTTTCAAATTTTTTTCATTTCCTCCAAGCATCAATAGAATCACAGCTTTCTTTATCCACGAGTGACCATATATGGAAGGTGCCAGAGAATTCGCAATTAGTTCAAATGCATCGCCTCTTTCAGATATCTTTCTAATATTTTTCATGTCGTCACTTGAATACTGTAAATTGTGGGACATATTGTTGAGAAGAGAGACATTGTTGGCTATGAGAACAGTCCTACATAATGGACAATCAAGCTTTTACCAAAAAACAAATTTGATGATAAAGATGAATCAGATATCTAATATTTTCTGTGCTGATGACAACCTGAATACTCCATTCACACTGCCCTGGCTTTTCCCAGGAAGGGCTTTGTAGATCCCAACTATTGCCACACGGTCTCCGGGTTTACATGAATCCACCAGGTCATCTTCAAGAATGACATCCACAGTCCGAGGAAGTTGTCCAGGAGCTGAGTTTTCTGGTACTTCTTGCATTGATAACGTCTGGTGGTCCTTATAAGTACATAACCCAAACTCAGTCACCAACAAGTTTCCATTGTCATCCTGAAAAATATCCATTTTGAGAGTTCCCTTTCACAGATACACACAAATAAGAAAAAACAATGAAACTGCAAAAAAAAATCTTACTCTAGTAGGATAGACTGAACCCGTTGGCAAACCTATATTAGACGTAATGTCTCTGTATTCACGAACCGTAAATTTCTCCGTGACAGGGCAGAAATGGACACTCTTGACAACCTTTGGCCTAACAAGAGAACCTATACACAGGGATAACATATGAGGACATTTTCAAATGTTACAGAATGTCAAGCAGAAAAGCTTGAATTGGAAAAGAAACTACATTTAGTGACAATGCCATCAACGCAGACCATTGAACCAATAAACCGTGACATAAGATCTCTTGGTGTCACCCTCCGGGAAACGAAAGGACCCTCAAGCCCAACTAGAGTTTGCTCTCCTTCCTTCAGATACTTCTGATTCATGCTCCGTGCAACATCCGTCACTGCATCACAGAGAGGCTGCATATACTCACTGGGAGTTTGCAAGAGCCTATAAAATAAAATAAAGTGTCACATAAACAAAAGGTGATCCAAAATTCAACAAGAATTTTAAACTGTCATCGACTACCAGTAATAAACATAAAAATTTGTTTTCATCATTTAAACTCGAAGTACTTTTGAAAATTTTTATCACTAGAATTGAACGAATTGTGGCTGCAAAAAACGAAGCTGAAGTCTAAAGCTATTCAACATAGTAAAGTATGAAATCCGTTTATCGATGAAATTAAATCGTGAGAAAAATACTTCCTAGGAGTGTGTAAAAGAAACTCTTAGACAATATGATAATTATGCTTCCGTTCATTTATCTTTATGCTCAACTAGACCACGGCTTTATTTTAAGCAGAACAGGTTAGAACCGTTCAAGTTGCGTAATTGCGATTTGCCACAAAAACCAGATGATTGTTGCTCTTGTGTAAATGCTTGTCGGAAAACATCCGTGGTAAGAGGCAGAAGAATTTAGTGGAAACTTCTAAACTGTGAATTCTCCCCGAAAAAAATATTACCTGCGAGCCAAATCGGTGCCTTCCCTGTGATGGTAGAAATGAGAAAGGTTGACGATGCAGCGGCGGCGGTTCTGAGTAAACATTAATTCGAGCCGTTTTTTTAGCTCAACGTTGTATTCCTGAAATTGAAACACATCAAAATATAAAAATCACATTTTGAGAGAATTTATTGCAGAACCTAACGCGACGAAAATGGTAAGACTTACAGTTTGTTCGAAGAATTTGAGAAAAGTTCTCTTGTGAGCCGTCCTGACATCCTCGCTCAAATCCATCGCAAGTGTGTCTTTTTTCTGTGTGTTACTGTGTGAGAGTTCTTCAACTTCTAGGGATGACTTATTCTGGCGGGAAACGATGGGGAGAACTCTGTGCTTGGCGGGAGAGAAGATGTTTGGACGGGCCGGATGTTGTTTGGGCTACACATTACATTAAATATTTGGGTTGGGCCTGGTTACTAACAATGGAGTGTATCTGTTTTTTTAACTACAGCTTATAGAATTTGAGTGATGCCTGAATTATTATCCTTTGAGAGCCTATTACATTTGGGTCATGGCATGTAGAAAAGGTTTTACATATTATTTATAAAGTACATTTGAAATAATAAAATTATTTTAAATATATTTTCGAAATTTTTTTCTGATTATTTAAATTTTGGTACTTGACCATCAACAATTGTATTTATATATGTTTATGAGTTTTTAAGAGATTCGAATGAAATTCATAAAATTCAAAATCATATTTTACTACAAATATTGTATATTTCAAAAATCATTTTTTTTATACTTTAAATTTCCAGATTTATTCTTTTACATATTTGTGTATTTCTACAAAAAAAATTCGTTCTTTTTTATTTATTTATTAAGCCTTATATAAAATTTCAAGCATTCATATTATAAAAAGATAAATTAATTTTGTTATAAAATATTCAAAATGTAATAATAATTATATAAATACATTGTTGATGGTGAGAGTATCGAAATTTAGATTATTAAAAAAAACAAATATTATTTATGTAAGTTAATTATATTGTTGTAATTTTTTTTTAAAAAAATAAGTTCGGAAGTAATTTTTCTCCAAACACTCAAACTGTCGCTTGTATTAGTTTTAAAAATTTATTTCAAAATTCTATGTTTTTTTGCTTCTCACCCACTTTCAAAAAAATATATAGAATAATCACTTTAAAATAAACAAAAACTCTCTCCACCACTCCCTTAGCCTATTATCCTTTGAGAGTCTATTTCATTCAGATCATGCTGCATGTACAAATCGAGTTACACACCGAATTACAAAGTATATCTAAAACGACAAAATCATTCTATTTTATTTGGAAAACTCGTTCTAAAATGTTCACACATGTTGGATAATTTTGTAATTTCAAATACACTTTATAACTCAATTCATAACTGTCTTTATACATATAACATTTCTGTTTTCATTTATATGAAATTTCTTCGAACAATAAGTTGAGTTTTAATAGTTATTTAATAAATTTATGCACAATCATAAATACGAAAGATGAAGAACCCATCAAACTCTGATAGACAAACAAACTTGAAGCCACTTTGACTGATAGATAAGAGTTATTATTTATTTATAGATAGATATTTAATTTAATTAATTATTTCTGATAAATTGAGAACTTATATGTATGCTCTCATTACCGAAAGGAAACTTCTACATGGAATGGCCTAAACCAACTGAAGATTTTAATAAAATCTTAATCCAAGAAATGCAGAAGATTCTTTAAACTAAGAGAGATGGAAGCTCGTATTGTTTATTACACCCACCGAATTCAAGTTTCTCGAATGGTGGTCAGAGCAACTAGAAAAGAGATTATGGTCGCGGCCACTCGGATGCTCTTGTATGAACAAAAGGTTTTGATCAAGGCCTGAATGCAGTGAATGCCACAACAGAGTTATGACCACCAAATCCAAACGAATTCGAAATGGCTGCAAATATAAACCAATTAAATTAACTAGGATCAGCAACGAAATGAAAGATGGCAGTTTATAATGGTATTTGCTATAATGGGAAGCACCATACCCACGTTGACTTCATGCTGCTGCTTTTTGTTTGCAACAGAGTCGAACAACATGGAAGGCTCAGGATTCTGAATTAGTCATGAAAACGAAGTTCGTGAGTTTGAATATGGAGAGGATGGGACTTGTCACTAGGCAATTGAAATACAGAGAAGGACTGTCATGAAAGAGCTTCTTTGTGTAAAGAAACATTATAGGGGGGAAAATGCAAAGATTACACTGAAATAAAAAAATCTGGCATAAAAATTCACTTGAACTTACAAATTGATTAATGGAAGGGTGGAGCCAGCCAGTTGTAATGGCTTTAATTGTTGCAATGGCTTCCAAAGCACCAGCAGCACCAAGACAGTGCCCGATCATAGACTGGAACAAGATATAAAGCTAGTGAGACATTGATAATGAACCGTAAATAATCGGTCTGATATCCTTCTTAGTTTTATGTTAATACATATCGCTTATTGTGAGTGTTTTCTGTTATTCTTTAATCTCCTATTCTTGTACCAGATGTTGAATTCTCACCATTGCCATAGGATTGTCTTGATGTTCAAGTTCGATAGGCTCGAGCCAAGCTAGAATAACTGCTGAAACTTGTTATTTTCTGCTTTGGAATTTGAATCCAGCTCAATTGTGATTCTAACTCAAGCTCGACCCTGAAAACTTTGCTAATATTTCCCTCGGCTCAGTTCATTTGTGCCCTGACTCAGCAATTTTATTTTAAAATCAACTATCTATAAATGTTCTTTAAGCTAATGGATTATGTATATACCCTCACTTTTGTAAATAATCAGGTGCGGGCAAACGCGTAATTAAAAATTGCTCAAAAGCAAAAGGTTGGAACACATCTTTAAAGGCTTTGTACGCGAGTAAGAGAGGTAGGGACGACGGAGAAAGTAACCTTTGTTGAATTCATTTTGATCTCTGAAGCATGCTTGAATACGTTTCCAACGGCGTTTATCTCGGCCAGATCACCAATTATGGTGGACGTAGCATGGGCATTAATGTAGTTAACCTGGAAATTATTAGAACGGTTAAAAACCTGCTAAGTTACAGTCTAACCTCGACATTGATATAAATCAAGTTTGCAAAAGAAGTATGACATAGATATATAGATATGATACAGCATATTTCAGAGAGTAAAAATATGGGATATTTCATGGTTTCCGCACAAATACATCAAATCTTTGATCTTCCACTTCAATTTTTTAATTTTTATGAGATCATAAAAATAACAAAGAAGGTTAGAAATCTGGGAGAAACTACCACCCATAATGAAGGAATAAATCGATACCTCTTCAGTTGACACACCAGCATCTTCAAGAGCTTTCAGAATACATGAAGAAACCCCCAGTCCATCAGATCTGGGAACTGTCATATGATAAGCATCACAATTTACTGCACCTCCTAAGTACTCAGCAATAATTGGCGCATCTCGTTTCATTGCATGTTCCAAACTTTCCATTACCTGTTAAAGAAGAATTGCAAAAAGAACTTCAAATTATTCGTTATTAAGGACCACAATCAATAATTACGGTAGAGTAGAGTTACCAGGACACCAGCTCCTTCGCTCATAACAAAGCCATCTCGATCTTTGTCCCATGGCCTTGAAGCAGTTTTTGGGTCATCATTTCTCTGAGACAAAGATCTGCAAGCAACAAAGCCTCCTAATCCAGTTGAAATCATGGAAGCTTCAGTTCCACCAGCAATCATCAAATCAGCTTCACCTCCACGGATGTGATTAGCAGCAGCATAGAAGCAATAATTTGACGTCGCACAAGCAGCAGAAATTGAATAATTTGGCCCCATCAAGCCAAGATCAATAGCCAGCATTGCAGACCCCATGTTTGTTAAGATATAAGGTATAAAAAAAGGACTTATCTTCTTGTAACCTTTATATTTTAGAGCATCAGCAGCATCCGTAAAAGCTTTAATACCACCCATTCCAGTTCCAACCAATACACCAGCCCGAATTTTGTCAATCTGCATCCATACAAAAAGCTGACATATCAAACTGCTGCTCCTACATAAGATACCAAGTTGAAGAAAAGGAGCAATCTTGCAAACAACTGAACTTGTCACAGTAAAAGGATATCAAAGTAGTTTTCAAACAAACTCAAGATATCAGAATCAGATAATACATTAGTTAAAGAATTTATATTGTTGAATGAGAAAAAAGACGATCCAGATGTTTAGTACCAAAAAAAAGAGTCCAAAATAATACAACAAGATAAAGTGGGCGTATAAGTCGTAAAGCATATCATAGTGATGAACACGACGTACCCCGAATATGAAAACAGTAACTTATACTTATTGAATAGAACATCCATGGTTCGGTCAAAGAAATGGCGCATTAGGCAATGGTCATTAAAACCACCTAACACGGTTCAGAAATAGCATTAAAACCACCAAACACGGTTCAGAAATAGCAAGTTGGATTCAATACATCGCAAAATTCAATTACAAAATATCAAGATCTTCAGAAATCAATAATCCATAAAAAATGAGCTACCCATAGTGAAACACAATCCAGATTCATAATTAACCAGCCTCAAAAGGCATGACAAAACCAAATGCTAACTCAAGTTTCCTGTAATACCAATAATAAAGCCTCTGTCCATACTCAATTCAGCTAAAAAATCCAACATACCTTGTTGAGTCTCTCGCCCCCGAGATTCGAAGCTTCTAGAGCCTTCTTTCCAGCAACAATGCAGTACTTCAGGCTATTGTCAAGCCTCCGATCATTCTTTCCATCAATATACCCCTCAGCTTCGAATCCACGAATCTGACCCCCAAAGCGTGTAGGAAGTTTCGATGCATCGAAGCAGTCTATGGTAGAGATACCACTCTCACCCGCGAGCAGCTTGTCGTAGTACGCGTCCACATCATTCCCAAATACGGAGACAAGACCCATACCAGTTATAACTACACGCTTCTTGGGGTCTGTCTCCCTCTTTGGGGCCGAAACTGTGGCGGCGAAGGCGGATATAGTGAAGGGACGGCTCCTCGGAGCCCGGGGCTTGGCATTGTTAGCAGGTAAGAGGGTGGAGGAATATGGTTGGCGGAGGGGATCGGGCGGAGGGGGGCGGAGGGTGGTGGTTTGAAGGGATTGCATGGAGGTGGGTAACGGTTGTTTCGAGGAAAACTATGTTGTAATAATGGCGGGTGGCAGAGATTGAGATGGTTCAGGTTGGTTATATGGAGGGAAATTTTTAGGCGTTAGGCTTCTCCCCCCTCTCAGGTTATAAATAAGCTGCCGAACTCAGGACTTATAATTATAAATGCAGTTCATTACCATTTACAAACTATTGACTAAGATAATTTTTTTATTTGTTCGGTCTATTATTCACAAAAAAATTTAATATTGTAGACGGATCTCCTAATTGAATGACTCATTAAAAAATATTGATTTCTATACCAACAATATTACTTATTATTGTAAATATGAGCATAAAAGCCCTATTACATATTATTATAATTGGATATCGAACAAAAGATCTTCATCCAGATTTATGATTTTTATATCAGATGAACTACAAATCATCGACAAGTTTTTTTTAATGATGTTGAAATGGGCATATATAGAATAGTTTAGAATTCAACATGTAAATGATATGATAATATTTGTTAGAAAAATAATTTATTAGTATATATTTTTTTCGATTTTTTAAAATTAAGGAAGTGATAATTTGTTGGCTTAAGGTGTCTCCCTTTGGCAATATGTTACACATAAATTACTAGTTGATTACCTTTTTCTCCGTTTTGATTGACGAAATGCTTAATATTAAAAGCGTTCTTTATTTTTTCTTGAAAATGTCGCTCATGTTTTTCGTGTGGATGATATCATAGTTTTTTTTCTCATGTTATTTTATGAAAAGTATATGTAAATTAAAAAATAATAAACTTGTAGACCATAGAGTTGTTTGTTATTCGGTTTGAGCAAACAAACTGACAATTATCCAAGTGTTAATCACGGTGATTTGCCCGAAATCACCCGAAGAAAAGGGACGAATTTGTCCCCGTAAATAAAAATTAAAATATATTTAAATATAAAATCCAAATTAATTCTAAAAACAAATTCATTTCGATATAAACAAATTAATTTTTATACACCCACCCGTTAGCCCAACTCATAGATCCAGGTCAAAAACTTAGTTTCAATGTTTAAAATTAAAGAGAGAGTGTGTTGAAATCAGATTGTTATATCATACAAATTGAAGTGATAAATTTTCAAGTTCTCATACATTGGAAACAATTGAAGCGCTGGTATGAGTTGTTTTTCTAAACCATCATATATGCCAATAAATTTTAAATCATCGATGTTGAAATTCATTCGACATAAATTTGTTACTCAGATTAACACTATCCATCCGAACCCAATAGCTGTGAAGTTCAATGGTTAGACTCAAATACATGACGACGCCATCATCAGGTTAATCGATCGGTTAGCAACTTCTTAGTTCAGCGTGTTAGCATATGCGTAGCTAGAAAATAATACAAAAAGCTTTCGAAACCTGCAAATACAAAGACCACAACAGTCACAGCTAGTGATATTGTATCTAACCACAAACCAAAAATGGAAAGAAACAAGAAACACACTCACTCTCCATTCCTTTTTTTTTTTTTCCCAAAAATAATTAGACGTGAAAGAATTAAGCAAAATACCAAAAGTTTCATCCAATTAAGCAAAAGCATTATTACCAGTTGACATGCATAGCACATGCAGATTTTGCCCTTGCGAAATCAGGTGATTGATTGTCGGAGCAAAGAACCTGCAGAAGGCACTGTCCAATTCGTTTAAAAACCTTGATGTTGCCAACAATTGGCTCAACTCTATCCAATAATTTCGAATATTTTCAATAAAATAGCATTCTTTATTAAATAGCAAACAGAGAATTCTGGTATGTTTGGTGAGTTATGTTTTGAATTTTTATGATTTTGAATGTCAAAAATTTCCGTGAAACAAAATAGAGAAACAATGGTACAAATCGAGAGGATTTTTTTAAAAAAAAAGACTTAAAGCTCATCGTTTTCGCTTAAATTCCTTTAGCTCAAGCCCGACACTCACAGAACTAGCATTTTTCGAAACAAAAAACCCTCATAACATTTTTAATAAATTCCATCTTCAACTATTTCAACAAATAACTAGCTTTTAGTTGCTGACATTTGCATTTTTATTGACTTTCAAAGACATAATTACCAGAATTTTAATAGCAAATTAGAACAATACTTTCCTCCTACTGATGCATATCTGAAATCCAGTGAGCAAGCACCGTTAGCAGACAAGGGTTTCTGGAATGCAGTGAGACCAAGATAAACTCCGGCAGAAACGCTCATAGACCAAGGCCCAAAATAAAAATCTGGAAGTCATGTTCAGACATCATTATAGTAGACTATTTGAAGAAAATTAGGCAATAAACAGCATATTACATCAAAAAAAGTATTTCTTTTCTAACAGACAAAAACTTATTAAAAACAGATTAATAGATCAAAGAATAAAAGAAGTGAATCCATTACTTTTTCACTAGATGGATCAAATAATGATGCAAGTTAAAAGTTATGTACAAGTTTTCTAACAAGAAATGATAACATTACAATACATAGATTCGTCATCAGGATGTGCGATAACCAACAAAACATTTCTTCTTCGAGTAACACCACCTGCCAGCAATGAACATTTTATGAACAAGCCATGTGGAAATGGTATGTGAATGTAAGGAGCTCTCAGCAGTTTGTTGTTCTTTCCCAATGTCCAAGAACCTGAAGCGACGAAGAAAACAGAACGCCAATATATGGGCCGATGTAAAGAAAGAACTAGGCCCATCATACGAAACCCTTCTGGACCCAACCCTTTAATCTGGTCAACCCCTCGAAAAAATAAATATATGCGCAATCTATTAAATTGTTTACATCTATCGAAAATAATAACTTAATATAGGGATAAATAAATATATTCCCCGTCTTAAATTTCCATTATATTTGTTTTTCCTCAATAATTAAATTTTATTTTTATAAATACAAGAATTTCCATTTAAAATATGGAATTAATTTGACTTATAATTATGTGTCAATTCTCCCTCATAATTTTTAAAATTAAATGTTATAGCACGGTCAATAATAATGATTTTTTAATAATATTTAACTAAAATTTTCAAACATGAAATAATTATTTTTCAAAGAAGAATGGTCAGCAACCATGCAAGGATGTATCGACCGGAAGAAGTTGACCGTTGATCAACAACACCGCGTCTCCGTAATGAACAACCGGGAGATTCGGAAGCTTCCTAAGTCTACATTTCATCACCAGCTAATCTTCTTGTCTTGCCCACTTTCAAAATTATCATCTCTAGATGGCTTGTCTAGTCATGACAGCCATAGAAAACAGTCAAAGATATCGGATTTGAATTTTGACGTGAGATGAGTAAAAATTATCGACAAAAAAATTTATATAAATATTATTCTATGTGATATATACATTTTTAAATAAAATTTATATAACGAGCAAATCGTCAACGTAAAAACCTTATTATAAGAACTAAAATATTTAATCTATTTTGATAGCGGTAATTTCATATGATGGTATATTTGAAACATTCCGAAACTAAAATTTTAATAGTTTGGAAAGTTTATCAGATTTCTGGAAATTTTTTTAAACGTAATTTGTAGAGAATTAATTATTTAAAACTCCCGTAGTGTTATTCAATTTGACTTGTTCATATCTTTCATTTTTGTTTTTGATGAGTCTTCTGAAATGTTCATCCTGCTTCATCTGAATTAAACTCGTTCTAAAAGTAAAAACCAACAATTTTTTTTCCAATTAAAAGTGCATTGAATTTAAATGAAGAAACCGTAGGTGAGATAATTCGAACGAATCAAATTAAATAAAACGTTAAAAAAAGAATGAACGCCTCCACAATTGCAATCCATTCTGAGAAAACATTAAAAAAAACTACGCAAAAAATCTGCAAGAACGTTCATAAGTGGCAGCCGCAGCAGAGGAAGAAGAAACATGCCGTGGAGATGAGAGCGATGGCTTCGAGAACAGAAACAATCTTGAAGATGAAACTATCCACGAACCAATGGTGTAAGTTGAATCTCTTGATCTTCCATCGCAGCCCAGTTGAGCTTTTCGGCTTCCACCGCCACGCGCCGCCGCCGGTCTTCTTGTTCAGCCTCTTGAAGAAGTAGAGAAAGCTAAAAGTCTTCTTCATCATGAATCTGTGACCCGGTATCAATGATTAGATGTGGTTAGATATATATATTTGTTTGATGGATTTGAGTGTTGCTGTAGTTTGTGAAAACTGGAGGTTGGTTACTTTGAAGGATTCGAGGTTGGAGGGAGGAAGATTTATTGATGGGCTAGTGACAGAGTGGGGTCTAGTGGTCCGCGTTTCGGGGGTTGAAGGCTTCTAATTATAGTTTTTCTTTTTAAAAAAAGAAACAAAAAATAATATCTAATTATACTATTAATATTTATGCTTTTTTTTCTTTTTCTTTTTCATATTTAGATAATAATTCCGTTAAAAGAAATAATGAAATAGACAGATATTGAAAGTGCTGCAAAAGATTTATTACCCCCATGAAAAAAATGGTTGGTCGATGGCAACTTCGTAATTCTTCTTGTAAGGACGTGGTTTTGATAAATTTATAATTTTTTTAAAACAAAAAACGTTCGACATGTTTTAAAAATGAAAGCCACCACTTCATTTCAAAAAATACGACGAACGCCACAATCTCAAATATACTAATACATCGTGATACATGCGAAATGTGTGATTTGAAAAAAAAAATAGAAAGAATTTTTTAAAAAAATTGATAGCAATTTTTGAATTGAGATGATAGGATATAAGTGATAAAATAAAAATAGATCTTTAAAATATCGAATTGAGTATTTAAAATATATTCTTCGGAACTAGAGTAGGTCTCTTGTAAGACAATATCACCAATATTTATCTGTGAGACGGGTCAACCCTAACGATATTCACAATACAAAGTAATACTCTTAACATAAAAAAAATAATAATTTTTCATGTATGACCCAAATAAGATATCAGTCTCACAAAATACGACCTGTGAGCTCGTCTCACAAAATTTTTTGTCTCGGAAACTATGAAAAAGCTTTACCAAAGCACAAAAAATTGGTCAGTAGAAGATATTTAATTTTTAGTTGATAACTAGCGAACGATGCATACCTAATTGTGTGAAATAATTACTATTACATATATGAATCACGATCATTATCGTTAATAGATCGAGTTGATTCACAAAATTTTGTTATAATTTTTAATTGGATAACAATAATGAAAATATTAAATATGTAAGTTGTATGTAAATTTTTTATTTTAAAAATGATTAGATATTTTATTATCATTATTATCATTATTATTATTATAATATGCAAATCTAGATTAATTTATATTCGAGCACTTTGAATTCCGCGTAAAAAAGATTCATTTTTAATTGAGATAGGCTCATGGAATCATTAAAGTACTGGTGCATAAAAGGAGAAAGAAAAGGAAAAAAAAAAGGTTTTCTTTACCTTTTGAAGCCACTATAAATAATAATATTCCCAAAATGATGGAGCCTCCGTGTAACGGATTCTAAGTACACGGTGAACCGAATATCAATATTTATAATTAACAGCTACATCGATGCAGATGCTAATATGTATGAAAGTGTCGTTAGTTTGTGAAATAAATAAATGTTTTATTAATTGTTAAAAAATTGATTTTTCTATCAACATGTTATTGAGCGAGTCTGTCATATATAATTTATCCACTGTGATTACATAATTAGCTAGCGTAATTTACAAATTATTATGTTAGTTTAGGTTTATCAAGTACATAGAAAAGAATAGCAGATACGAATTCATACGTTATAAAAAAATACTTGAAAGTTCATTCACATTTTTTTTATTTAGCATATTAGATCACACTTTAGTACATGAGCTTGGGTTTGTTGCCGATTGCAAGAGATTATCGGGCTAGCTGACATTATTATTAGGTTATATATTTGATACTTAAATCGAGATCTTTGTTCTTAATTATGAGAAATATATAAATTATTATTTTTAATTTGTTTTTATTGTTTTTGTTATGAATTGTCACCCAATGGTGGAAGATATGAGCAAATGTATTATAATAAGTTTTTTCAGCGTGAGTATGTTTTCACTCACACGCATCACATAATCACGCCGAAAAAACTCGTCTTAATATAATGAATCCAGTTGTCGAATCTGGGGCGTTAGATTTATCGCCTGTAAAATGATGCTTAAATGTTTCCGACCATCATAAGATTTAGAAAAATTTGCACCTTTGAATTACTATGTCTGAAACTTTGTGATTTTGGTCATCTATGTTATCAAATTATAGTCTTACTCATTTATCTTCCAATATTTTGCAAGTTATGTCATTTTTTAATCGGAGATGCTGATGCGTCACTATACACATCAATATCAGGTCAACGTTGTATTGACGACACATAAGTTGTACTTTGGAAAAGAACTAAAATTGTAAATAAAAAAAAGATTGTGGACTAAATAAAACTGAAATTTGACCACATTAAAGACTAACATCACAAAACGACAAACATACAAAACAACAAAATAATTTTCCTGGATATTTTGTTCTTTACTTTTCAACTCTACGTACCATCACGAGTAGCAAATGTTGATTATAACGACCTTGAATAACAGTGTGAATAATTCACATCTACGTCCCGTTCCATATTGAAGCCCTTTTATAGGACAATGTGAATAATTCACAAAATGATAAATTTCGACACATTCATGACACACAATAGTTGTGCCTTGTCCGCATAATAATCAGGGTCGATCTTATCAATTTTTGGGTTAAAAATGATCCATCGACGTTTGTTCATATTTTTTTAGTTACGTAACAAAGTTTTCGAATTAAATGGTGGGGGCCAGTGCTCTTGATTAGCTTTTAATGACCAAAAAACCAGGATTCGTTAATGTAAATAGCGAAAGGGATTAAAAATCTTGTGTTTGGGCCAATAGAAATTTCGGCATTACCTCCCCGTAAGTAGGACATCCCAAAAATTTTCAAACAACACAAACAACAATTATATACTCGAAATAAATTCATAGCTAAATTCACCAACCTACAGCCGCACTGACCGGGACTAACACATGCAGAAAAGAAAAGAAGGATCAGGCCCCAGTACGATGAACAAGTAAAATTATGAAAAATTTAACTGACATGAAATAAATCAAGTAAAATACAATGCAATGCGTGTCAGTAACAACGAAATAATAGGTACCAAAACGGAGTCCAAATGAAACACATCAGCAATAGGAACAATGGTCACCTGTGCCAGGAATGCAGCAACGAAACATCAAGCCGCCGTTCATCCATGCACGTAGCATCGAGGGTCCGGTAGCGACCCGGTCAGTCCTCGTGCAGTTATCAGAGGTGTGTTAATAAATGTATGAATGCAATCACGTTATTCACAGTAACACATAAGACATGCCAAAACCATTACAAAATACTTATCGTCATTCCACATCATTATAGACGTCATAATTAAACAATTCATGCGTATCTCAACTGATGCTTGATTTACCACTGAAATATCCTAAGGATTATCTCGAAAAGTCCGATCATGTGGCAAATAATTTATTTCATATCAACTTCCATTTATTTTTCTAATATTCACCAATTTAGTCTAAAATTCCAAAAATCCATAATTTAGGTTATAATATTTTTAAAATTAATATACGACAAATCTATAGCATCTAAACATCTAATTATTGAACATTAAAATTTGAAAACCCATTTATAAAATTCTGAATTTTTGAAATTAGTCCAAATAAATTCCGAAAATCTGATAGATATATCTAATCAGCTCAGTTCTTGTACCTACAATCAATAATATAACAAATATCAATATTGATACCAAATTTAATTCAAAAATACAGCAACTTTGAACAATTTATGAAATCGTGATTTATACCTCAATATATATACCAAAATGAAGCCTATGACATAAGGAACAAAACCCCTCAATCAATTTCCGAATTCCGACGACATACGACGACAATTCGATGATGAAAGCGACGACGGGTTTGTCGAAAAATATCAAGAAACCCTTCAATATCGGTACTAAAACGTAGCTCTTGTCACGATCTTTCTGAATATGTATTTATTTTAATTTTTCGACAACCGGTGGCGGAGATACGACCAGTCAAAGGTGGCGAAATGGTTTGAAGAATAACTCTCGGGAAGTTGCCGAGGAAGAAACAAAATGAAATGATAAACATTATATTATTTTATTTAACTTAAGTACTAAATGGGCTGATCTTGGGGTGTAAATTGGTATGGGCTCTCACATTCTCCCCTACTAATAGAAGATTTCGTCCTCGAAATCTAGCATACATAACATTTATACGAAAGTGGTTTATGAATATCTATCAATGATAGTACAAAGGGAAAATTAGAATACGTGGAGTAATTATTACATTTTCAAACAAATGATGTCATTCCTGGCGCATCATAGCCTCTAATTCTCATGTAGCTTCTTCTCTCCCATTTCTACTCCATTGCACCATAACCAGTGGAATCGTTTTATTCCTAAGTTGCTTTTCTTTGCGATCAAGGATTTGCAATGGATGCTCAATTTTAAATGATAACACGTTTTATTTTTTTATAAAATTACAATAACAACAACAAAAAACTAGATTAATTTTGTTTTTATACTTCATATAGCTTGTTTTATTTTTCATTTTGTCCCTTTAGTTTTTCGTATGTTAATTATATAACTCAAATGTTAGATTACATGTCAATTTCATTGGGATATTTAGAAAAATGGACTCTGTCAATCATTTTATGAAAAAATGAACTTTTCAAGTGTATTTGAAATACACCGCTGAAGTGATTTTTTTAAAAAATAATGGCTGATTAGGCTTAGATAACAAAATACCTCATTTCATTTCAGTCGTAGTTGAGCGCTAAGAATTTATGACTAACGCACATGAAGATCACGTGACTTCATTATTTGGCCTGAAATTGAACGATCAACATCCTTGATCCCTAGTTTTACCTTAAATTGAACACTAGTCAAGGCTCATAGATGCAAAACAAGATGAAATTGAGAAATATGGATGCTGATAACTCAATTTGGGGGCAAAAATATGAAGTCACTTTATTCTCACGTCCGCAAGCAGCCAACTTGTTGTGTAGTTAAATCGATGAATATGTGTCTTGTGAGATGGTCTCACATATATTTATTCATAAGAAAAAATCAACTCTTCTATATTTACAATAAAAATTAATATTTTTGACATAAAAATTAATTATTTTGGTATAAAAAATAATTATTTTTTTTATGAGTGTCCCAAATAAAATATCTGTCTAACAAAATTAACCCGTGAAACCGTCCTACATGAATTTCCGTGGAAACCGATATACAATAGTAACTTGAGATATATAAATACTATTTAAAGCTTAACTAACAGCTATGGTGATACTGAAGTACGATATAAAATTCGAGAGATATGTACCACGTGAATTGAGAATGAGAATATAATTAATGAATTATCCTAAAACTAAAAAAACATGAACCCGACCATGTACGTTCAAAGTATAAACAGTTAAAAAACATGATAATTTCTCGAAAAAGGCGTTACGAGTTGTAGGAATCATAGGATTAAACGACCGTGTCAAAGTTCGATGTGACTCACGTTCGGGGTCAAGCTCGAACGTTGCTAAAAAAAATTATAATAATACATGGTATCATCACACCTGTACCACATATGCCAAAACATATTAATCGAAGAGAGACGTACAATGTATAGAAACAAGGCGGATATATATGCAGGGCGTGATTGATTGTGAAGGAGGAATCCCCACACAGATCTGTATTCTGTAGGATACCCAGAAATCCATTGGGATTCCTCGTATAAAGGAAAAGGGTATCCCTTTCGATACCTGCTGTACCACCATTCTGTCATTCATTCCTTAGTTTCCAACGAGGATAAATCCATGTAGTTATACGCAGTCGACAAATATCGTCCCTTGCATTTGGACTTTCTCGAAGTGTATTTGGGAGACAGGCAAACACTCAAGATGTTTTAGTGTGCGTGTATGTGTAAATGGTGTGAGTGAAAAATAGAGAGAATTGTGAGAAAGAAGATGTTGGAATTCAGATATGGAAGTTGCTATCCGAAGGCTGTGGTGAGAGTGAATGTGGGTCTGGCTTCTGTTGATGGTGTGATTGCAATTCTTGCATTTTGTCAGGTATTTCTTGTTTTACTTATTGGTTTATGTTTTAATTCCGACAATTCTTGTTTTTCTTTCTTTTATGTATATGATGATGATGATTTTGTTGCTACAATACACGCTTTCTTGTTCTCGAAAATCTGGCATCTGAACAGTATTTTCTTATAGTCTCGGACGAGGGTAGATGTGTACACTACGCATTTGTCTAAATCTTGCTTCTTGCATTGGGTTTTCATGAGTAGTGTTTGTGTGATACAAATGAACACGATTTCGAGAATGCGTGTTTGTTTGAATGACACAAAAGTGAAAGAAAGGTTTTCCGAACCATGTGGGAATTAAGAGACGTGAGTTTCCAACCAAAGGCTGTAGGGGGATGGTTTGTGAGTCTAGTAGCGCAGGCCCCATCGCTCAAGTGAAAATTTCTTATCATTTCACGTGTAAATTATCTGAATATCCAAGTTTCAGCCAACTCAATATATCAAATTGACAGTGTGATTTCAATTCTTGTTTTTTATCATGGGATTCTTACCATGTAAGTTTTTCCATGTGAACGGTGTCTACATCTTCTTCACCAAGGGTTTTTTTATATTAAATATGTGTCTAAGTAAGTATTCAAAAGACATTTTCATGCTAATGTTATGACGTGGTTAGAATTCAAAAAAGAAAAGTATTATTGCTGTGTGCTGCATTGATTATGGTTGTTTTGTATGATGCCATTGGTATCCACGAAATTTGATGGATGTTTTCTGCTGAATCTCTCACTCAAATACTCGATAGCTTCCAAATATCTCAGGGAAGTTAGTAATATCTGTCAAAATGCCTCAGCTACAGACTGTATTAGTATATTACACGCGTAATTTGTGACATAATGTCTGGTAAAATACCTCAGTAAGCAGCAATGGCTTCTCTTTTAGAGAGGGTTTTGTGTCTTTGAAATTTTACAGCCAAACACGATTCAACAAAAATTCCAAGTTTATAATTTTTTGGTTTATGCCTGTTTCATTTATCCTGATCTTATATATTTTTTTAGCGTACTTATTTCTTGCTTGTCTTTCCTCCAACATTGTACCAGTTGATGAGGATTCATTCAAGGAATTCAGAGGCTGGCTGGACCCGCCAAAAAGTGAGTAATCATATGATTTATACGACTCTTTAACTTGTCACCTGTCTATTTCACCATACAATGCAAACCTTACTTGACCAAGAAAATTTCAGTGAAAAGCAAACACTGTTCTTCAATTTTCTCTTGTTACTGGATAAGATGACTACAGTGAAATCTTGTTCCGCAGTCAATGTTAACTAAGCAATTGATTGTTTCCATTCTTCCCACCAATAACACGAAGAACATGTGTCTTGTGCATGAGTACCCATTTTGCTCTAATACTTGATACAAAAGAAAAGTTTAGGCTCTAAAATACTAATTTTAATTTTGTGTTTTAGATGTCTATAAACTACAACATGTCTCTATAATTGTCTCATCGTGTTTAATTTAGATGTCGGCTGATTAGATTGCATTTTTTATTGCAGGTCTTTCATCTAATGATTGGATCCTCCAACTTAGGTTAGAATAACTAGCTTTGGGATTATATTTTCGTTTTACAATTTCTTTTAGTAGACGCAGTTTGATGTGCCATATATATACAACCTGAGTTCTTGCAATCTCATTATTTTACATATTTAGAATGCATTTCTCATCTCAAACGATGCATAGGATTTGTTTCATACAGTAAATTTGCAGTTGTACTAATTCTGTTCTGAAGGTTCTTATCTATTGCTTCAACTATAACAGCTAGGGCGAGGAATATCTGGAATAATTAATGATATGGTCTATTTAGGGACTTTGCCAGTTTGTTTACAGATTAGCAATAAGAGGGGAAGATGAATGCTAGCGCTTACAGGTTTTCCAAGTAGTCAAAGTGCTGTGGGTGCTATTTTATTATAATGATGGTTTTGATTATAGAAATATCCCAACAATAACTACACCTTTTATCTTGTAATAAATTTATTTATCCCTGTCTTGAAGTTTCTCTTAATTTGAGCAGCTTCTCGTTCTGGATTATGACGACTTCTGGTATTTTACATTTCTTGGCAGGCTACTTCCTTTATTTTGTGTTAAATCTTGTTGCTGCTTGCAAGGGTTGGAGTTACTGGTCACATTCTTGTGGTTTCATTGTCATGTGTAAGAAAATTACACTCTACTTGGGTAATTAAGAAGGTTAAGATGCGTGATGACTGTACAAGGGATGTTTACTTCAAAATTTCCCCTTTCAGCTCTCCCCAAAATTCTGTTTGTTGCAGCTTTTCTTCTACTCTTGTCATTCTGGTAAGTTGACGTTTGCTTGATAAATTATGACTTGAGTTCAGTCGCAGTATTTTTATGGTACATAATATTTCACGTGCTCACAATTTCAGTAAAATATATAAAGGCGTTTGCTATATGCACAGTCTAGCATTTCCGATGTGAATGAGAACCCTTCAGCGCAATGCAAAGAGCAGCATTATTTCTATTATAACTAAAGATACCTATCTACACATGTTTTTTAAAGAATGCTAAAATGGTATCTGTTCAAATAAATTACGTCTAGTGTGTTCTGAATATTTATAATTATGTGGTGAGAATACAGTTCATAAACAATTACCTTCTGATATTATGATATTTATTATTCTTATTATTATTATTTATTCTGTCAGGCGTCAAGATTTCTCAAGGAGATCAACTAACATTCTACATATAACAGAGAGTATTAAAACAACTTTAGTTAGTTTAAGAGCTTCTTGGACAAGAAGTTGTTTATTTGCAATTTCATTCTTTAGATGATACTCTGACAGTCTGTTGTCCTATAGTGGATTGTGCTTCTATTATTTATAGTATATCAACGAATCTCGCCTTAATGTTGTTATGAGCGTCCACTACGTGTTTGATGTCAACAAATATACAATGGGAAGATAAACATCAATTCAAATGAGGATTTGCAGGGTTGACCTTTGTCATCAGTCAAATGATGATGATGAAGATGAAGAAAGCCCTCGAGAAGTTCTTCTGAAAAAAAGGAATAAAGCAGATCCTACTGCAAACAGTAGTAGAGATTGTTGCTCCTTTAGGCCGACTCGTGTTGGAAGCCGGCAGAAAGTTGCGATTTTGGTATACAAGCAATTTGAGCACTACACTCTTTTAATCTTTATTGCAGCAATCTTTTGCTTTGTCTGATCTCAAAATTTTCAACAGGTTACTATTTTGGTTTTTGCAATAATGGTTGCTTCTTCTGTGCTTATCTGGATTGGCATGGGAATGAATCCAATTGATTCAGCAGTTGTGGCGCAGGCATGTATGCTTTGCCCTTTGTTTTCCTTGTGTCAAATATGTTTGATCTATTACCGTATATTATATAAGAGGGCTCTCAGATAACCGGAAGTTTGTATTTATCTTGCAGGTACATGTAGATCTCATTGCAATAGCTGTTCTTTTGCTCGGAGGAGCCTTGGCATGCTATGGTGAGTGCCTTCAGCCTAACCAACAAACTTGATTGTTTTTTCCCCTGTTTTTGGCGATAGGATTAATTTTTGTCATTTCCATGCTTTTAATATCTGGAATTAAACCTAACATCCCATTGTAAGAGCTAGGAGTTTGAGAATCATGGGTCGATTTGGTATATAACAGACTTGAACCAAAAGAAAGTAAATTTGCATATTCATCAGGGTATTGATAATGACAAACGAGATATCACTAAAGCTCACAAACTATTCGAGTTCAACAAATGAGGTCAAGCCATCTTATGCCATGGAATATCTATCGACTTGCATTTGGTAGATACATTTCCTTCATAATAACTCGACCATAGGACTTGTGCTATAAACTGTTACAAATAACACATCACACAGGAATATTGCTGAATTTGTCGAATATTCGATGGATGTACATTAAATGTGACAACCTGTCAACTGTAAGGCACATCAAAGGGATAAACTTCTAGACTAACCATTCTTACTAATACTGTGAGTTGATTTATATGGTTGCTTTCTTAGAGGAAGTCTTTTTTCTTTCCATCCGGACTGATCTTGGTAGTTATATTGCTCGTGGAATCTTGAGAATGAACAAATGCCATGTCTGACACATGGTAGACATGGACATGCTTGGATCTTGTAATCAAGAAACCTTGTTTGTTTGGTTGGTATCTTCAGAATTCCTCTTTCTTTAATCTATCTCTGAAACAAGAATCTTTTTCCATCATCTTCCTCATTATTTTCTTCGGGTTTTTGCTTTCTCTTTTTCCTGTGTTTCTTGCCCCATACTGTGTTTTCTTGTTTGAGTGTTGAGGAGGGTATGAGTCGGGATTTTCTGCTTTTATATTTGGGAATCTACAGCATTGTATGAAGGGTAACGTGTGTGAAACTGCTCATGATTGTCCATAGGTTATATGATGTCATTTCGAGAAACAAATCTGTTTTGTGATTCAGTTTACAAATTATACCTGCATTTAATTTATGCGGGTTGCCTAACTAGTAAAGAAATGAACTTTGTTACGTGGTATTTTCAATTATGAATCTTTGTGTAGTTATATATTAGAAATTCAGTGCTTTTATTCGAATCTTGATGCCTTTTTTTAATCAAACGCAAGTATGTTTTAGTATGCTTTTAATACTTAGCTGGTTTTTCAAGCGTATTCTTTTATGCCAACTTTCATTCGAATCTTTTATCATTTTGATGGCAGAAAAAGTGTTTTTTCCAAGTTTATAGATTCTGACAAAGAAGGGAACATGCCTTGGGAATCTCCGAATTATCATGGGAAGTGCTTACGATTGGTAGCCGTCTTTCATGTTATTCTGTAATTTTTCATGTGATGCGGTGAGTTGCTCTCCTCCCTTGAGATCTTGTCACTTCTAACATTACGTCACCACATTAACAATTTAGAACCGTTGAAATGGATGCGTGTGGATGATATGCTGCCACACAAGAATGCAATTCACTCAATATTTGTTTTTCAAGTGCTGTATGATCAAGAGTTCAATCCTTGCTGTCTGATTCTTCTTTCTCATGTTTTCTAATGTATTGAAACTGTCTCAAGGGATGCTCAGTAAATAATAGGAAGATGTTAACACTTACCATAGAATAAGGGTGAAATGACTCTACATTTAGAATTTTGTGTCTATCCTACGCGGGTAGTATTACTTGTAGCGGCCAAACGACACATTGAGGATTGCAATTTTGACTCCTGTTTATCATCACAACCTTCTTGAGTTTGTAATCTTTGCAAGTTAATTTTTTTTTATTTTCCAGATCTTAACTGGTTTCTATATTTCTATAGTTTATTTGGGTCGGGAGAGTTATAATGCACATTGTTGTTGCCAGAAAGAAAAATATAAAAGTGGAAGAACTGGGAAAACTTATAATGAGCGTCGGGGGCATTGCTTTTTACCAATTGATGCAAGTTTGTCAGGTCAGTGCTTCGTATTTCGTCGGTATGCACACCCAAAATGCATATTTATAGCATCTCTTCCGCAATATTTTCAAATTTTTAAGTACTCTTGGATGTGTTTTGCATATAGGCTGAGTATTTCCGTCAATTGCTTAAGCCAGTAACGTAATCTAGTTTCGGTAAGAGCTTTAGGCCATTAAGATTCACCACCTCGAGTTCCGACCGTGTAAGAGAAATTTCAAGCTTGTGAGTTACTAAGCGCATAACTAGGTACTCCAAGAGCTTTTACCTCCTTGAAGCTTCCAGTTACTTTGACCTTGAAAGTGTTTAAGTCCAAACTCATTCATAGCGATCAGCCATACTTCCATCTGGCTGGTCAAGTGGGCTATTTTATGCAAAATACTCAAAGGGCCTCTGCGTTTAACAATAGAATAGTGCCTGTGCCCTCTAGTAGTGAACCTCTCAAGCCTTTGCATGGTGTTGATATCCAACCATCTGATGCCTGCCCTAGAAATTTTGTTGTCTTCGATCAATCTAATACCAGAAGCCAGATCATTTTTCATCCCGAAATACGTTCCAAATTCTTCGATTTTGGTCTTGCTGATGATAGTGCATCAATCTTGAAAGGCAAAGATGATAGGAAGGATGCAAACTACGAGGGAAAATTTTTCTCTCTTCTGAAAGAAGATTCAGATGATATTGATGCACTTCTGAGCATGGAAGATGTAGAAAACAAAGAATATGACGATGATGAGGTGAGAACTGCACGAACAGATGCAACATATGAATGCAACTTTCCAGGTTCGTGCTCTAATTATGAGTCGCCTCCCAGAAAGAGGTCAGTACTTGGGACATCTGTGATTCACTGTAATTATAAAAAGGGTGAGAGAATGAGGACGATGGTGAAGGTATTAAGAAGAATGGTTCCTGGAGCCAAACAGATGAGTACCGTCACCGTCCTTGATGAGGCTGTTCGATACCTCAAGTCCCTTGAGGCACAAGTGCATAATCTGGAAACCGGGATTCAAAACTTGTGATCGGAGCTGATTCACCTACTAAATCAGCTGCAAGAAATATATAATTGCCCAGGTTTAATGGGCGATCATTTGTTTTCAAGTCGATAATTTGTTTTCTTGTAAGCCAGTTTCTTTACTGCCACTCCCGATGCTACTAATCAGTTATTTTCTTGATCCCAACTCGCCAGGATTTGCGACTCGTGTTGGAATTATTCTGTGTCTTGTAAGCGAGGCGTAGTATTAATCATTCTTAACTAATTTCTCGACTCTTTAACCGAAGGTGTTGATCTTCATCATAATGTGAAATCATGAAATCTTTTATGCTCCAATAGCTGGCAGAATCATTCGAAAAATCATCGGTGTGATGATAGATCCCCTGTTCCATTGAACAGCTCAACGAGAATCTAATTAATATGCAAACTACAGAAAATAACAGAAATGGAAATCTTCAGTCTCAGGTTATTGAACGCATAAATATTCAGAATGCTGCATTGCAGCAGTCACCCTTATTAGGAAAACTCGAATTTGCATTACCCACAGCCTGCAAAATCCATGAAAAATCGAGGTCATTGAGCATGTGTTTATGCTTTTGTACATTTGTATTAGTAGCCGTGGGATACTCACTAGGGTCGGTGACAACAATGATTCCCGATTTCTTGAAATCACAATTCCAAGAATGCCTCCCCTGTTTCTGGTAGTGAAGATTCATGGCAACTGAGGCATGATTCAGAAGATTGCTAGGATAAAAACAGGAGGCAGGCTCTTGGATCAAGCTGAAATCCACTACAGTACACGCAAAGTTTATGTTATCCATTAACGTCTGTTCTGTGGTCGAGGGCCTTGGCATGCACCAAGTTCCCTGAAATGAATGGAAGAAACATCTCTCTCGATGATGCGTGGAAGAATTGATACACTGTCATGATATTTTTTGAATCTTTAAATGAATGTTCTTACCTGTCCATATGCACCCATGGCAGGCTTCCGAATTCCACCTGATCCACAAAAACTTGTCAATAGTCCCCCAGTGGGAACCTCAAATTTTTATTTATTTTTTACCATCAAACTTCTTGAATGAATTATGAGAAGAAAAATCATAAACATACCTCATACAAAGAGCAAGATTATAAGAGGCAAACCAAGAAAGGGAAGCGAAAGAAACGACTTCAGGAGAACAGTGGAAGATTATTGTTTGATGTTGGGAAAAGGTGACGGAAATTTATAGAGTCCAAAGGCCGAAAGAATTCATCTAATATTTCCTAGTGGAAAGATGTATCTAGATTATCATTAGTGTCATTTATTTGCCATTTTCTTTGATTCAAAAGAGCGAATACTTATTTGGTCCGTGGATATAAAATTACGAGTTCTATGCTGAAGGCAATATACATGGGCTAAATTGTACATTATTAAAGTTCCTGGGGCCCTTCCATTTTTAATCAAATTTCACTTTGGTCCTTAAATTTTGGTGTAGTTTAATTGATTAAGAAAAGTATTGAACTCTTTTATACAAATTTTCAAAATCTAAAAACAACAAATTATATAGAGCTTTAATTTCCAGCTCGATTTATTTTGTTACCAGATTTAAAAGTTCGATAAACAACATAGACTGAAACCCAATTCATATACATACTACAGTAAGCTTTAATAATTTCGAGAAAGTAATTTATATAAAAACCTATATATTAACACCATAGATTACATTATTTAAAGAATTTTTGTCATATAACTTATGTTACACTTGGATTTATTTATTTGATTTGAAAAAAATGGAGTGAAATTTGAAATCCAAGTAAGTTTTGGTTATTCAAGCAAGTAAAATAATTTGAATTTCATTAATCCAACCATTGAATCTTTTTTTTTTCAAAACACCAAAGTAGTTAGAAAACAAATATTCCAACAAAGAACTCTTGTAACTAGCTACATACTTCTTACTTTGCATGATGGCGGCATTGACACAATATCATGTGATTTTGAATTTAATTAGAACAATATTTTTTTTTATAGAAAAATATACATAAAACTAGAAAACATGGATTCTTTCTATTTTTCTTCTGTGTCTCTCCACATGCATGATAATGATGGCGTCAACATAAATTTTAAATTTTAATTTTTTTTTGTCATATATGAATTATGTAGTCAAATAATAATGTCCATACAATATGCCGTGACAAACTCACCCATAATTTGTCTGGATATGCGAAATGTAATTTCCAGTACTGTTATTGATGGTGTACATGTGAAATATATTATATTAATGGTAGATTCATATGTTATGATCAGATTTATCATTATTTTTACTTGTGACATGTTTTTTTTTTTTTGAATAGTACATTTTAGCCTTTACTGAATAATCTGTTTGACTCAACAAATTATATAGAGCTTTTACATGTTAATTGATATATTTTGGTGTTATTTTGTTGTGGGAAGAAATTTTATTATGTTGAAGCAAATTTGAGCGAAAGAGGATATTTTTATCACATTTGAAACAGTCAAGATAAAGCTGTGAAAGAAAGACAAAAACAGAAGAAGTCCAAGAACAAGGCATGATCACACCTTGTTACTGTTCTTATGTTGTATGTGAAACTGAACATGGCAGAATTTCACCTCTTAAACGTGAAGAACAAGAAGAAGGCGCAATAATTTTTTAATCTCTTCTCAAGAACTCTAGGCTAATTAGTTTTATTTTTGATTAAATGGATATTTATACTATTTCAATTTTATCATGATTGTGATGTTTTTGTGTTTAATTTAAGATTCTTGTTTGTTTCAATTATTTGTTGATTTAAATTTAATTTTATGAAATTTGCATGTCGATAAATCTGACAATTTAATTAGATATATTATTTTCCACTGCTATCCATGAATTCAGTGATATGTAATTGTCATGAACGATTGGTACATAAGTAGCGATAGATTGGTGTGTTGCTATCATAACATATTTAATCTAAATAAATCAACGAAATTGAATCTATCAATTGCTGCTATCTCGATTGTTAGATTTTAATATAACTGTTTTCACAAAAAGAAAATATTGTCTTTAATTAATATGGAACAATGTCGTGCCCAATTGATTACTGATAAGTTTTGACTGAATGTAGGATTTGGTCAATTAAATTAGGGAAACACGATAATTTTAATTCTAAAGTTAATTGCTTGTAACTGTAAAAATAAATAATATGTTAGCCGATGACCAGTGATATAATTGAACAGTAGAAACCCCTTGAATCAGAGTTTGATAATATTAAATTTTGCATTTCACAGTTATTCTTCTTGATTTTTTATTTCTTCTTGTATGCTAAATTAGTTGTAGTATTTTATTTATTTCTAACTAAAAAAAATCCCCTTTCATTTGTTTTTCCTCGAAAGAAATCATTCTCTGTTTCCTGTGGATTCAATCATACTCATCATTATACTCAGTTTATTTAAAAAGTAAGAATTTAAGTTTTGTGGCTCAATATATGACAGCACACCAATTAATCAAACAAAAATATGCTACAAAATTTTGAAAGTAACTTCTGACATGAGACTTAGAAATAAAAATCTGATTATATTGCATGTATAATAATCTCATGAATGAATTTTGGATATTGAACGTAGATAGGTAATTAAATGCATGTGTTCTGATAAACAACAATGTAAACTATATTATTTAATTTGCACATAATTTGTCATACCATACCCAGTATAATAATACAGCAAAAAACAATGACAAATGAGGTCTCTACTCCATATATATATATATTACATAACATCACAATGTACTTAATAATAATATATCAAGTACAAAATTGTGATTCTTAGATTTTGGGAAAATAATTAGGGCACATGGGAAAATATACTTTAAAAAAAAAAACTACAGAAGATATAAAAGAAACCTCGGAACGGGTTAGACCTAGAATGTCTCATCAGGGCTCCTGCTTGGGGAAGACTGAGAATATATCTTGCAGCGTCCCATAATCACGAATCTGGTACTGTTGATTGTCACGTGCAATTAAAGTTTGCTGATGATATGCGCCGCCGCCTCCGTAGGCTCCGTAGATATTGTGAGGCATTTGATGAACAAATATTTCTTGATCAGGAAAGTTGGTGTGTAGGCCGTCCGTGTTCATTAGTGGCGGAGTTAACATGGTGGGAGGGAATATGCCGGCCACATTTCCCCGGAGACTTGTCGGAAGATGGTGGTTGTGTTGGCCTTCGTACGTCGTGATTACGATTGAAGGGTCTTGGTAGGATCTTTCGATGCGTTTCTTGACCGGGCATTTCTGAGTTGTGCATCTGTAGTAGCTTCTGCGCAAGGGGTATTTGCGCAGCTTTTGTTGTTAAGTAGTGCGGAATATTCTCCAAACAAGGAAAGCCAACAAAGAGGTTGTTTTGAAAAATAACATATGTATAATTGTTGACTACGATTGCCTGAAATCTTTATTACAATTTCACCCTAGGGTTATTGTGTTCAAACTACAAAGATGCATGTAATCATTTTTCAAAGGGTCATTTTTCCTTGAAGTGTATAAATTTGGTTATTACAATATATACCGACTGAAGTATAAATGTTTGCATATACATCTTTGAGTTCGTTCCCTATTGAAAATAATGATGTATGCATGCAAGTTGTTAGGTTTAAGGTTGAATACAAGCAAATTGATAGTGAATCATGAACATTTAGAGTGTGATTATAGCAGGAAACTCGATTAATTGCCAAGATATTATCATTTAATTAATTGAACCTTGGATAGGGGCTATTCTTGACAGCCTTTTGTCCATATTTTCTCCATCTGTATCCATCTTCCAAATGATCAACTTCACTCTTCGTCATGAAAGCAAATCTGGGCTCCCTTTGCTTCTTCTCTCCTTTCTTCTTACCTTTGGAACCCCTTCATTCATCAATTGGTAACAATGATTAACTTTAATTTCCACGAAAAATAGTAAAAATAAATATAAATAAACATATAAGTACTCTTTTTTAGAGCTGCTGTCTTCTCCATCTTCAGGGTTCTCTTTTTTACCATCTGATTTCTTGTTTTTGCTCACATCTTCCTCACATGCTACTGCCTCAGTGGAAGAAGAGGAAATGGAGGAGTTGGGCGTGGTAGGGTTTTCACCACCGCGTTCACCGTCCACCACCGGTTTCTGCTCCTCCTTCACGGTGTAAAACACCTCAGAAGACGACCCAAATGAACCCTGAACGTTCTGATCAAAGCTTCCATGCAAAAACCCGTTGAAACTCAGGTAACTACTAGACTGATCAATCATTTGCTGTCTCTGAACAGATGGGTTCTGCATATATGCGGAAGAGTTTCCTGCGCCGACGTTGTTGCGTCCATGATCGATGTGATCTTGAAAGGGGTGGTGATAGTAAAAGTTGTTGAAATTTTCAGACATGGAGATTCAAGAAAGAAGAATTAAATAGGGTTGCAGAGGAGGAGGTTAGGAGGATTTGACAATTTGAGCAAATTTAGCTTGTGAAATCTTTCTATTTAAACTTTGACGAAGGAGATTGAGGTCAGTAGCTATTATTTTTTATGGGTCCCATTTAATAAAGTTTTTTTTGACAAAATTTAATAATGTATTCTGAGTCACTCCTTGTTATTTAATTACCAATTCCACCTAGCTAGATGGACAGTTCTATTATTGATTGATAAAAATTTTTTTTTATACTATGAATAAAATATTAATTGATTATATATTTCATATAAAATAAAATATTATATATGTGTCAAAATGTATTAGGTATTTCAAGATTGAAGCAATGAGTATAATTTGGGTATTTTAGCAGTTGAGCAAGGTAGTCTTTGTTCGCGAAACGTCAATGTTTCCGAAAAATGGTTAACCTTGTGGCCTTGCACGTGTCCACACTGATGCACCGCCTTTTGACCATAGCCGACGCATCTTTGGCACGTGGGAGATGCTCTTTGGTTCTCCTGAGTTTGGTATTCGCACATAATTCATGCATGGTCCTAATACTCGCCGACCAAGAAACATATTGCTGTGTTCTTATTTTGCTATTATTACAGTGCACAAATTAAATCACTTAATTTAAATTATTTAATGATTTTAAATAAATCTAATATATAGTAATATATGTCACGTTTACATTCAAACGTCGGGCACGTACGATCCATCGGCTTACCATGTCACATCGCAATTAATATATCAAAATAGAGTTCAGCTTTAATTTCTTTTTCGGTACATTTTCATTGGCCTCCGTATATAAATTATTAAATTAAATACTCTTTGAATTTTTATGTTATTTCCTTTTCACAATCTCGTGTAATAATTATAATCCTAAAATATTTTGGTCAAACTCAAATCGCTACTAATCTTACAACCAAGTGTTACCGTTTGGAGGGATATATACCGACAATTAAAGGAGAATTATCATATATGAACGGAACCTTTTTGGCTACTCAGTTATTAAATTACATATTTAGATTAATATGGTTTAATTTATTTCCTAAAATTCTTGCTATTTCTTGAATATACGCGTATCATATCTCAATTTTATGAAACGGATTTTAAATCCAATCCGACTTATGTAAAAATATAACTTTTCACTTTAGATCTAGACTTGATCGATCCGTCTCACATGAGACCTACTCTTTTTTTAAAACTTTTAAACTACTATGTTATATACATGCATATTTCATCACATTATTCGAGTCGATTGCTTAATGAACAACTAGCAAATTACCACATAAGTATGGTAGCATAATGCAATACTTGCGTCCATGAGCACGCGATAAATACATATATATATATATATATAATTAAAAAAATTATGTGAAAAATATAGAAATTATATTAAAAATCTAAAAATAGCTTTTTATGATATTTTTTTTTATGTCTTGCGCTTTTAAAAATAAATATGAACAAAATTTTTTTTTTTTAAATTCTTCTGATTTTTATCTCAAAGACACATATCTGATATATCATAATATCAATGATAATGTGGTTAAGGTGATTCTATTGAATAAAGAATCGAGTTTTGGGATATTGTTATAGGAAATTACGTGTATTTTAGGTTTTCTAAAAAATAGATCATGACATTGTTTTGTCTTTATGAAAACTCATTTTAATAATATAGTATAAATATATATTTATATGGATAATGTAATGTACTTTGTTAATTTAGATGTTAAAAATAATAATTCAATTTTAGAGAGGAGATATTTTTTAAAATTTGAAAAAATATATATATAAATTTTAGTTAATCTATAATAAAATGGCATATTTTTTTGGAAAATAATATCGAATAATTCGCTTGTAGGAATTTTCCCATGAAAAGAAAATAAATAAGGAAGGGGCATGAGATTATTGACCGTCGATATGTGTACGTAAATGTCCTTCGGTATTTGATTCCGACCAAGTCCCAATCACGGCAGAATTAAAAGATGGCAGATAATATTTCTATATAATTTTGTACTGCAAAATGGATCTTTCAGGCATCTACCACACCAATCTCTCATGTTCAATATATTTTATTTTTTTTAAAAAAAATTGAAATATTTCATTAATATCAAATTCGTCATATTTATTATATATTTATTTACTAAAAAAAAGGGATCGACTTTCATTTATCCAAAGTTTGGTTAATAATGTTACAATGTGATAAATATTGGACCGCAAAGTCTAAAGTTATTTGTTGAAAAAAGTGATTTAAGTAAGCTGATGACTGATTCAATGGTCTCAATTTCCAGCAAATATATAAATAATGAATAAGACATACAAAGTATTTTAATAATATTATCTTCGTGGAGTCACACTCACTCGAATTTTATATCATTTCTCCATTTCCTCATATTACCGTTTTATTAATTAACTATTGACATTTTCCCCCTCCTAGTAGGTTTTTTCCTTTTGATTTTTCCATGAAATGAAACCCTTCGTAGGAATCTCGTGACTTTGGGGGTTATGAACTGCATAAGTTATTTATCTCTATATCACTAGTGACTTTTGTATATTTATTTATTTATTTATGATTATATTACATCTATTTATTAAAAAGAAATTCCCTTTTCAAATAAATATATTACGGTACGATCTCCTCTCCCACCATCCATCATGTATCATGTTCACATATTTGGTTTTCATTTACATGTTGGTCAAAAAGAATAATCAACTGATCCAAATATTCAATTTGACTTTAGAATTGTGATGTAATAAGTTTCAACTAAGTAGCAGTGAGCTTTCATCCACGACAAAAGTTCAGTCGTCTTTAATTTCCTCGCTATTTACGATTCTAATTTTGAGAACTCTATTATGATTATCTTTTGTATTCAATTATCCGCTCTTACACAATCAAGTCTAACACATTTTTTTTCGGTCTCACACTTTGTATTATATCAATTTCACCAAAATGTTCGTCGTATCAGCTTGAATAATTTTCGCAATTTAACATAAAGTTACTCAACTCATCAATTTAGATCAGTTATAATTTCATCAGTTGTTGATCTAATCACGAGACAATTTTTAAGTAGTCTCAAAGAGATCCTAACATTAGAAGTGCATGTGCTACGAGCTAGCTAGCTAAAAGGTGTTCACATCCAACATCCAATTGTTCATCAATTATATATATNTTAAACACTTAGAATTATATACATATGACAACTGAAGATTATATGTTTAATAATTTGACATTTTAATAAAATACATTTTGTTACATTTTATGTATTATAGATATACAATTAGAAGAGGAACCAAAGTCAATGTCCACAATCATTATATTCCATCTACTCCACTTGGAATGTAATGAACAAGTCAACAATTTTTTTTTTGAACATTTTAAAGGCTAATTGCTTCTGAATTTACGTTTAATTTTGGTGAATAATTAATAAAGAGATAGACTAGTGATTTTGACTTTTATAAAAAACACCCACGTTTAATTACATTGAAATCCCACAAACCATGTCTCCACTCCCATTGTATAAAATTTTAAAATAAAAAAATCCCACAAAATATTTGTCCCCACTCCCATTGTATGAAATTAAAAATTAAAAAAAATCCCACAAACTATATACAAATTAAATAATAAAGCAAGTAAACCCTTTTAACGATAAATATTTATCTTTTAAAAAAATAAATGAATTAACCCTCATCATGTTCTCAATTCCGTGGGTGGAATTTTTTCAAATTTATTTCAATAGAATTTTTTTTCTTCCAAATTTCATAAATATTATATTACATAATCTTGAATGTTTTTTTTTTTATCGATTTACTTTTAATGTTTTAATACCATCCATTTATATAGATATAAATATTAACATTAATTAATAACTACCGAGAGAGAGTGTGTGTGTGTATGGGGACCTTTTTTAAACTAAGACTAAATGATAGTAGGCAAATAATAATATGTTTTTAATGATGATCCTTTGCTACTTGTAAGAAATGAGAACAAGACTTGGTCCACCAAATATATACATATACAGTTTTGATATACTATACACTCAACTATCGTACATGCTAAAATCATGCATCATCGTATCAACCTAAAAATCATAACGAACAATCACTTCGGAAAGACGGTAGAAACACGAGAATTAAGTCCTAAACATCTATCGATTTGCATAATC
Source organism: Primulina huaijiensis (assembly GCF_012295235.1). Taxonomy (NCBI): domain Eukaryota; kingdom Viridiplantae; phylum Streptophyta; class Magnoliopsida; order Lamiales; family Gesneriaceae; genus Primulina; species Primulina huaijiensis. Next base: position 21,063,959 of record NC_133311.1, on the reverse strand, counting down.
CCAAGCACGAGACAAACAGGATTGAAGAACACAAAATCTAATTACTCGACGAAGCAGGAGTTAAGAAGGTCACCCCAAAATCATTGCTCCCCCGGCGACGGCGCCCATCAGGCCGCTGCCGCCTGCAGTGTGATTTTCTGGTTTCCACTCTGTCGTGTTGGGCTGGGTTTGTTACTTTGCACGCACTGCTGCTCGTGTTTTGAAAAGGTATAATTTTATTTTATTGTCTCAACTTTAATATTATTTATTACATTATCTGATAAATAATTAGCAAAAAATAATTAACAATGCCTGCTTCATATATATAAAAAATTTATGTTAAATATTTTTTTTTGCAAAAAACGACGAAGTTGTAATTTAATGTTAAATAAGTTTTCACTAAATTAATCAAGAATAAGTTTCTTATTAGACGATTTCACGAATTATATCCGTGAGACGTATTAATTCATTTCATATTTAAAAGAATAATAATATTTTTGACATAAAAAATAATATTTATTTATAAAATCAAAGTGGAGATCCATCTCACAAAATTGACCCATAAAACAGTTTTCCAAAATTTTTTATGATCAATTAACCAGTGGCTATTAGAAAATCTCTACTTTAATTAATAGTTAATTATATACTACAGATATTAAAGCCAATTATATTGTATATTATGGTTTTTTGACAAAAATGTCATACATTATTAATAATTTTACGTCTTACTAAAATTAAAATGTAAATATATTAACATAAAAGATTATTTTTTATTTTAAAATTTAAGTTTATTATAATTAAATTAATTTATAAGTGTAAACTAGACACACACACATAAAGATTGCTAGTTCAAACGTCCAAGTTCACCAAATCGCTTTAGCTCAATAAAATTATGTGAACCGCGACATAGCGAATTTTCATAAAGGGCAACCGCAAAAATTTGAAATAAAAAACATCCAATAAGCGAGCATTCACGTGAAAAAATCATGCCATTGTCATCACCAAAGACAGTCGACTGGAACACAACAAAATTCCAATACATCAACGTTGATGTTCAGTCAACAAAAAGCAGTCTGGTAATTCTTACTGTATGTTACAACACTACATTCCAAAAATCCAATCTAAACAAGGTGTTTAGAAATTAAATTATAAATCCACTAATACCTCAAAACAAGATTTGACAGATTAAAACATCCATACAGGAAACTCTAAAGATAAAAATCTGAGATTTTAAAGATAATAAAAGAACCTTTACCAAACATGCCTAATAATGTTGTATCGTCTGGCAAACATAAAACTTCTTCAAACAACCTGCAGTAAGGTATTCAAAAACTGTGAAAGACACACGGGCAGCAAGAATAAGGTTCTTGACCCATATGTTGCATTGATTGCAGGATATTATTCAGCCAGTCATTTCCAAGGCTGTTTGTAGCCGTAAAACCAAAGCCTTTCATTGGTAAGCTCCATTACCATAGCCAATCTTTATCAAGGTTTTCCAATTTCAATACCGACATTGTCCATGATCTGAAACGCAAACTGTCTAAAAAGATCTGCAGTTTCACTCACATCAACTAGTTGAATAAGGTCCTATATGCTGAAAGTACGATTCCAAAAATAACAAACAGGCACCCGGTGCCAAGTAGGTACTCATATATTGTGATGCATGGCATGCTAAGATAGTATTCTGGAGCTCAAAACAATCCATAAATTCAACAAATACTTGATGATTTTCTTTTAAAATAATTTGCATACCTAGACTACCCCAAAATAAGCGACGAGCAAAATATTTAATAAGAAACTACAGATGAACTAAAGAACCTGAGACATGAACTTCGGTGCACAGATGAGGAAATAAAATATGATTCTTAGAAACACCATATCATCTGGTGATCACCCTAAAAACGACAGAAACTCAATGCATATGACCACAAAATATATTGAACCCAAAAGAATTTGTGCAGTTGCATTACTAACCTCTTTCTAAGTCAGAAAGCACGACCTAACTTGAGCTAAGCCGATGATGAGAAAAACGTGGGGAAAGGCAGTAGCGAACCAACCCAAAGAAAAACTAAAATACATCACTGCAAAAATGAAGTAGAAGACAAGGAAAGAGGGGGAACACACATACAATTGAAATAGCATTATCACAAGATATCTCGCAAAATGTTAACTTCCGAATTCTATGTACTGAGATCATTAAAGTAGATTTTCACAGTGGAAAGAAGTAATAGAGAGACGAATAAAAAAAGAATAGAGAGAATCACAGGACTATATCATTTCCCTTTGCGAACTTTATAGAGAAACAGTTACATAATATAATTTCTTTCTGTTTACTGGTATACTTAAACCATGACTATAAGATGGAGTCAGTGGTTATAACCACCCTTGAAAACCCAGTTATTTATTCTCGTTTTGTGAACGTGTATGTTCGTAGAATATTTTTTTATTTGAGATTGACATGAAACCAACTAATTTTTTCAACAGCAGCTTTAAGTTGTTAGTTTGTATGGAGAGTGTTATTGACAATGTTTACACAGGTTAAAATCATGCCATCAAGTATGGTAAGGTGTGAGATCAAACAAACACGAGGACAACCACTGCAAATTTACTTCGCACTGTATCAGGTGTTTATAGAACAGAATAAATTCAATAAGCCAGATAACAATCTCACTGTCCAGATTCCATTATGCATTGACCACTGGATATAAAGCATCACCATTTTGCCCTTGTCCATCCTTGAAAAATATTCTGTAGACATGGTTAATGCTTGGCACTTTACATAATTTAGTCGGGAATGAAAGTCATACATTTTGTTGGATGCAAGTTTTACAATATTTCACTAAAGAAACATAATTTATTGCACAGAAATCAATCCATACACATTCCGAGAAGCACTATGTCTATAGCTGTACAAGTTTTTAAAAAAGCAACCTTGTGGCCCCAACTTCTGGCATAAACTAACCTAAACAGCCAGAGAGATTTACAAATGGGTAGGAAGAAATTATGTGCATGAGTTTAATCAATGAGGATTATCTTTTATCAGTAAATAAATTCTATCAACTCAAAAAAGATAGCGGAAGCAAACAAAAAAAATCAAAAACTGTTCCTAAAAAGTTGACGAGACTGAGAGTAGTTAAAGAACTAGTGAGGATAGACGAGGAGCCCTTATTCCGTGTTACCAAATGTCATAGCAATGATGGGCCGTACATCATTCGCATCAACCAAAGTCTCTAAAAATGGAAGGAGTGAAATGAGGGCACAATCTGTCGGGTCATCAAACCAACTCCTAATAGGAATGCCGTTATTTACCTGCAGCTTGAAAACCTGAAACCATCACAAGCATAATGCTCAGTGCCAAGGATATACTTATGACATCTTTAGACATCTTTAGGATCTAACATCTAAGGAGGATCCTGCCAACTGTTTTAAAACTTCGAAAGTGTTAATGATGCAGGCATGACAAATACATGCTCATACATTATAAGCATGGCAGAAGAATCTCATAAATAGGAAAATGTAGCTTTTTAAAGAATTCAACCTCAGCTAACCCAGCAAAGTGACTTCAAGGTGAAACAGGCTCGGAAGAGGGAGGAGAAGAAGGTTAGAGGGAGGAGGAAAGGACTCTCGAGTTTGGCTTAGGATTGGTGTAAAAATGTAATCAGTTTGTACTAAACAATATAAAATTGCTCCTATTTTCAATTATGGAATGTGTTTGTTGGTTTATCTCACTTTTATTTGAATCAATATATTGTTGGTTTATCCTCACCCAGTGTATGTTTACTAATATAAAGTAATATGGTAAGGTAAATTAGTGCATTAACTTGTATTTATATTAATCATCTGGGAGGATGTCAGACGCTGTACTTAGGATAACCCTTTATACTACCTAGTAGGAGTGCACTACCTATGTGGAGCACTCAGTGTCCTCACAAGATAATTAATGCAAAGGAGTATTGATTAAACAATTTAAATCTATATTAGTTGCTACATATGGGAAAGATCCTAGGCGACAAGTTGAAACTTTGTATTAAAAATTATTGTTTTTCAATCAAAATTTCAAGGTTAGAACTGAAACAAAGACAAGCACCGTATGCAACAAGAGATGCCAATAATTTAATGAAGAACAAGGAATACAGTTTCCACCTGTGGGGAGTTATCAATTATGGCAACCTTTGCAAGATCAACCCCTAAAACAGTGAGGTCTTTCACATAATTTCCCTCTAAAATGATGCATGATTCCCGATACGCCCGTTTAGAAAAAAGCTTTCCTTCTGGATCCAGAATATCTAGGAGTTGTTTGGCATAGATGCTTTGGCTAGCTGTGAATACCATGATATCAAACATCTCTGCTACTCTTTTCAGAAAGACACCGAGGTGAGGCCTTTTTTTCACATACACGGTATACTCTTTCATGTTGAAGAAAATGGGAAATGTGAAGTCGGCATCCTCACAATAATCCAACGTGGAATGAACAAGTGTTTCTGTACACGTTAAAGGAACAAATCTTAAATCAATTTTTTTTTAAAAAAAAGACAGAAAAAAGAAACTGATCGATTCCTGGAAGTTACTTGAGCAGAAATTTGGATATCCACCTTTTAGACCACTCAATAAAGAACATAAATACAAATAATTAAAAATTGTGTGATTTCATAAGATTGACTCATTCTCTAGAGTCTAGAGCTTAAAGCGTGAAAAGGCACTTCACTTCATATTGAACTGTCAACGTACCCAGCCAAGGTTGCACAAAATGCATGAAATTTTGAAAAGTGAAAACCTCATGTAAAGTTAAAATGATCGTTGTTCTATGCTTACAAATATTAAGGCAATGCAATTACCATCCAAGTCAAGTACTAAAGTGATCCGGCGGGTTTCCTTTGTATCGGATGAATAAAGCAAAGACACATCTGCCTGGCCTGGTATATTTCTGATATACATCTGTGGATCAAAGCACTCATAATCTGGGTCATGACATGTATTTAGGTCAGCCTCCAGATCGCTGATGGATAATATCGCATAAATTTGAATTTTCTGCATCTAAGATGGCTTCTCCTGATGTTTTGCTATCATGGTCCTGTCCAACATCAAAAGTATCCTTTAAAAAAGGCAATATCCTATAATCTTCAGCCACGTCAGAAAGTAGACCAGACTCTTTGCATTTGTAATCAAGCCAGGACATAGTGTCTGTTTTATCGTCAAATATAGAATTGCCTTCAACATATGGACCAGGAAAAATACTCTCACAGATGTATAAATCTGAAGCATAGCATGCTTGAGATTCACATTGGTTTCTGCTGGTAGCATCACCACTTTCTTTGCTATCTAACTGTGGCACAAAAAGATGGTCAATTCCTGCAGAGTAATGAGATGAGTAAGATATGATATCGATAAACTTTATGTTGTGCATGCTCCCCCAATTGTAAAGGTCGATATAAAACTGTAGTATATACCTTCATCATTGCGGAAATCTAGAGACTCTAGGATGGAAGAAAAAATCGTATCCACATTTGACGTGCAAGGGGATGGTTTAGTATCCTGCATGTACTCCATACAACATAATTAAGTGTATGGCTAGTATTAGCAAATTCTTTATGTGAATTTCACCAATAAGGCTCTGAGAGGACTTCTCGGAAGCTTGTATCAAATCTCTACACTAATGAAACAGCAAAATTTATGGTAACAAATGAATTATTATAACAAAGAATGTGCTTACCAAATTATCTGCAGCTGAAGAATCAGGTTCATTGAATTGCTGCTTCTGCAAAAAATGTTCTACATCAAAAAATTCATCATGGTTGGTCCCAGGCCCTGCAATTTCCAGAGCATATACTTTATCATAAAAAGAAGCTGAGTGATAAACCAATACGTAACAAGACTTACAAATATACCGCTTGCCTACTTAATAATTTATCATGTATAGCATGAATTAGCATAGAAATATCAGCTAGAGATAGAATCTTAAAGGAGGTATACAGTCTGCAATTGCAGAGTACAGAAAAGAACTAGAACTGCCAAGGGAAGTAAAACAACATGGTGTTTTGTAAATCAGCCTTTCAATCTCCACATAACCAGTGCCCCATAAATCTTAGCCAGGTGATACCACATACAGAATCCAGCCATTTGTATGAGACACCAGAATGGCTGTGGTCCCATGTTAACTGATTTTAGATAGGTCCATTTTAAAAATCATACATGGTCACCACATAATTATTTCATGGCAAACTACAGATACAAGATTAGTTACCAGTTGGACACAAATTCCAAGCTGGAAAAGAGCTAGCAAAGCTGTGAAACTGGAACTATAAACGACATTCAGCTTTTTAGACCAAAGAAATGACAGCTTTTTGTGGAAATACGAGATCCTAGTACCCGGCCCACATCCCCATAGAAAAAGACGAGGATCGAATAACAAGCAATGGCACGTCTGGGGCAGGTAGTGGATGAAAGTCCTCTCCCATACAGTCTAGTGAGACTTAAAATACAGGATATACTCATGCTTACCACGAAAACTATTCTGAATATAAGTTCCGACTTCTTCCACATTTTGAGAAATTCTAGCAGGAGAAAGAGGATTCTCGGATATCACACATGACTTCCGACAAACATGGAGACCATTTTTTTCAGCAAAACAGCCTGTGGTTGACTTGGTTTTCATTCTCAATGATGGCATTTGATCTGTATTTATGATATGTATAGCAATACTGAATCAAAACCCCCTTTCAGGTAACAAGAATCACAGAAGACTGTGAGGGGAACAAACACTTTCCTATACAATCAGATCAGCAACAAGTGACTGCAAGGAAAACACAAGTTTCCATAAACGGATGTTTCACAATATAACCCAAATAAATAAGGCAGTTGACAGAGAAAATAGAACAATCAGGATTGATTCCCTTGAGGAAGAGCACAAATATAAAAATAGATTTAGGAGGTTCCACATAAAAAAACAGGCTTACGAGATTACAATATAAAAAAAAGGATTATCGGGTTACATATATAAAAAAGGTTTACAAGTTTAGTGACTCATAATCAATACTATACGTACAAGAGCAAACTCTTTAACACAAAGAAACTACCTTTCAAGTCCCAGTGTTGGTAGATTAGTATGTCAGGACACGACAATAACTTCGTGTACCGAAGAATCTGACAACAACATCCCATTCCAACTCAGTTTAGGGGAAAATATGTTAAATTATTAATGGATTTTCAATACTACACATAAGACTACCCTAGTCATTTGGATTAGCTATTTTTGTAACAGATAATGAAGGTGTTACTCATGTGAGTCTATTGGGTAAAATATTGGTTGTGCAGGTCAGCATGCCTACGCATGACCTTATATAGCTTTCGAATCCTTATAGTCAAGACATCACTTGTCACTAAATCTTCCAAATCATCAGCAAATTTCAGAAAACAAGGGTGAAAAACGAGAAAGGATTTTGTTTCAGCTGTGTCAGCATTCAAAATCTGCAGCTCTTCAAGTGCAAAACATGCCAGGTCAACATTTAGATGCATTAAAAAATTATTTTGTTCCAAAAAAAAATTTAATCAGCCCAAGTACGAATGAAATTATCTGATATAGTAGGTAAAACTTAAAAAAAAATCAACATTGCGAGCTTGTGGATAACTCACAATTACAGTAACAATTTACGCTGTATCAAAAACAGAATATTACCTACTTCCGACCGTCATTAGCTGAAGGGAAATGAAGAAATATCTAGGTTGATTACTTTCAAATCAAACAGAGACCCATGAAATATTCAGTTAGATCTGAAGGACATCACAGTGTTAAATAAAGGCGATAAGCAAAAAAGTCTACAATGTACATGTTTTCACCCACTTTGGACCGTATCTTTGACTCGAATAACTAGTACAATCTTCACGTAAAATAAGAGAACACCCCTAACCTATCTAGCCGGAAACCCAAAAGTTTCCGCCAGAAAGCATAAGAATCTAAAGCACAGCAGTAAAAAATTTCGAGTTCCTTCCAAGAGAACCCAAATTATTCAAGAAAACCCCCAAGGAAAAGAAGTCAATCCAACTCAAGCAAGGACTTTATTCACGAAGAATAAATTTGAAATTAATAACAAAACGAGAAATTAAATGTCTTTCAATCCGGTGACAAAACCCTAATCGAAAAATCAGAATTCGCAAAGCACAATAACACGAAGCAAACCCGTAAAACCGTCAAAGATCTTTCCCATATAACCCAAACTATTCAAGAAACCCCGAGAAAATGGAAGTCAACCCATCCAAACACTTCCCCCAGAACAAACAGTTAAGTCGATAAAACATAGAAATCCACAATTCACACTTACTCCACAATTCAAACCCCGAGCAACTAAAACATCAGCATACAGGAATTCAACACTCGCGACCCAGAACTCAATGATCACAGCAACGCACACAAAAATCGTTTTCACTTCATGAGTGTATATGCAAGTAAATTGTCTGGTGTGCAGCGAAACACATACTTCTTTAGCACGATCAAAGTTTGATATTGCCTGCCAGTTTACCTGTGGAACACCAAGTCTCCTCCCCCCTTCTCTCTCTCTCTCTCTCTCAACGCGCTTTCCCCCTGTAGAAATTGGTTTGCATGCGCGTATTTATACCCAGAGGCTGCGTGCTGGATAAGTATACTTACTTTCGTGATAATCTGCAACTACAGCGATAAAGGAGAAAATTATATTTTAATCCTCATATTGTTTTATTAAAATATTTTTGTCCTTAAATATTTGAATTTTATTATATTTTAGAGTGAAAATTAACAAAATAATTTGGAAAATAAAATTTTGGCAAAAATAAAGAAGCTAAATAATATAACATCTACAATATAGATACATATTAACTATATATATGAACACAAATTTATATTAAATTTGTACATAAATTATAAGCACAAATAAAACTTAGAAAAACATATCAAAATTAACTAAAATTTGTAGTTAAAAATGTCACGGCCCAACCCACTTGTGATATTGTCTGCTTTGGTTCGAGACCTCACGGCTTTAAAATGCGTCACAAGGGATTGCTACACGCTCATTTAAATGTTTCTCAAAATATATATTTATTGTATTTTTATCAATTTATTAAAGATATTTTATTTGTGTATATTATATACACACAAAAGTTGGATCTCCTGGACATTCATGTGAACATCGACGATGTCATGTCCACATATTAGATATATGTGTGTGTGTTTCTATTTGCAATTTTCCTTTTTAGTTATAAATTAATACATTCTCGATTATGAATTATGTGATTTTTTAGTAAGGCCGATAGCTTGTTATTTTACTAAAAAAAATATAGCAGATGATAACAGTGCAACTCAAATATTCTAAACTGTATAGAAGCAGAAATGACAAGCTTCAATTGCTTTACCCAACAGAAGCAATTATTACATCCAATATATTTTGAATATGATTGAAATCTACTATAAAAAAAAACTATTGAAATAGTTGAATTTGATATTAAATGAATTTGAAATTCTCTCGAATTTTAATGATCTAAATAAATCAAGGATTTTGAATTTATCGACCCAAATCCTAATGTTGATTCATCCAAGACCTTGAATTTAATATGAGAAGATTTTGAATTTATCATTTTCCAAAATTTAACTTGTGCATTAACGATCAGAATAGATTTTAGATATATATAGGTGTTATTACAGTTTCAAGAATTTAAAATTTTCCACCTATTATATGCTTAATGCTTAGATCCAAAAGCAATCTTATATAACATTGTATCTCAGTTTTAGTTTTTTCATTTTTGAAATTAATTTTATAATAAATTATTATCAACATATTCCACAAAAATATATTTTTCAAAATTTCAGCCTAATCGCAAATTATAAAGGAATATATGTGCTATCCTACGCTCAATGCTCATGCTCATGCTAAAACTACTGAAAACGGTAAACATTTCTATGCGAAAACCTGTCCGAATTTTGCACGATCGATATCACAAGGATTCAGGATTCATGATGCTCTCTGATTCTGCACCCAAAAGACGAAGATTTGGTAAATCTCCATATACCTTGTGTATATCAACCAATATATACAGAAGATCAGCAATTGTATCGCGCATCAACTGTGATGGGTAGAAAATGCAATGCTTTGAGGCCTTCCACTTTACCCACATGACAACATCAATTGATACCTCTTGTTCCATGAAACTTTAAAAGGATCTAACCTTAGATAATCTTCCAGGTCCAGTAAATATTGCGAACAGTCCACAGCAACTCTTCCAGGACGTAGTTTGAGTTGGTTGTCGCGGAGTTAACAATGGCTGCCAACATTGAAGATGGAATATATAATTTTTTTACCAACAAAAGTTGGTAGCCAAAAACTAGCGAGTCCTCTATGTTTACTTAATGTGAGTCATCAAAAGATTGAACTGCATCATTCTCCATCTCAGAAGAGGAGTCCTCTGAAATGCTAGCTTTCCGCTCGACACANCGCAAAAGCCGTTTCTGGAGCGATCTTTGATGATGTAGTGCGCAGAGACAGAACAGGTGGCGCTCGGGAAGTAGAAAATTACCGCCCGAGCGCCGGTACATTTCAAGCCTAGCAATTTTACAGAACATTCCGCGCTCGGGCGGTAGAAAATGACCGCTCGAGCGCCGCCTTGAGAAAAGATAAGTATCGAATTTCTAAGCCATTCCAACCATTTCTTCTCCACTTTACCAGCAAGAACTCGAGGGAAACAAGATTTCTTTCTCCCAAAAGCTTCCTTCTTCATTCCTTTAATCATTTTGAGGTTAGAACTTAGTTCTCCATCCCAAGAGCTTCCTAAGGGTGTAAGTTTTCTTCTCCTTTAGTTGTTCTACATGTATAGGGGTAAATTTCACTTTGTATAGAAATAGTAACTGAACTATTTGTTTATTGACAGCATAGGNCGCCCGTTTAGAAAAAAGCTTTCCTTCTGGATCCAGAATATCTAGGAGTTGTTTGGCATAGATGCTTTGGCTAGCTGTGAATACCATGATATCAAACATCTCTGCTACTCTTTTCAGAAAGACACCGAGGTGAGGCCTTTTTTTCACATACACGGTATACTCTTTCATGTTGAAGAAAATGGGAAATGTGAAGTCGGCATCCTCACAATAATCCAACGTGGAATGAACAAGTGTTTCTGTACACGTTAAAGGAACAAATCTTAAATCAATTTTTTTTTAAAAAAAAGACAGAAAAAAGAAACTGATCGATTCCTGGAAGTTACTTGAGCAGAAATTTGGATATCCACCTTTTAGACCACTCAATAAAGAACATAAATACAAATAATTAAAAATTGTGTGATTTCATAAGATTGACTCATTCTCTAGAGTCTAGAGCTTAAAGCGTGAAAAGGCACTTCACTTCATATTGAACTGTCAACGTACCCAGCCAAGGTTGCACAAAATGCATGAAATTTTGAAAAGTGAAAACCTCATGTAAAGTTAAAATGATCGTTGTTCTATGCTTACAAATATTAAGGCAATGCAATTACCATCCAAGTCAAGTACTAAAGTGATCCGGCGGGTTTCCTTTGTATCGGATGAATAAAGCAAAGACACATCTGCCTGGCCTGGTATATTTCTGATATACATCTGTGGATCAAAGCACTCATAATCTGGGTCATGACATGTATTTAGGTCAGCCTCCAGATCGCAAGGTCTTAACTGATGGATAATATCGCATAAATTTGAATTTTCTGCATCTAAGATGGCTTCTCCTGATGTTTTGCTATCATGGTCCTGTCCAACATCAAAAGTATCCTTTAAAAAAGGCAATATCCTATAATCTTCAGCCACGTCAGAAAGTAGACCAGACTCTTTGCATTTGTAATCAAGCCAGGAAATAGTGTCTGTTTTATCGTCAAATATAGAATTGACTTCAACATATGGACCAGGAAAAATACTCTCAGAGATGTATAAATCTGAAGCATAGCATGCTTGAGATTCACATTGGTTTCTGCTGGTAGCATCACCACTTTCTTTGCTATCTAACTGTGGCACAAAAAGATGGTCAATTCCTGCAGAGTAATGAGATGAGTAAGATATGATATCGATAAACTTTATGTTGTGCATGCTCCCCCAATTGTAAAGGTCGATATAAAACTGTAGTATATACCTTCATCATTGCGGAAATCTAGAGACTCTAGGATGGAAGAAAAAATCGTATCCACATTTGACGTGCAAGGGGATGGTTTAGTATCCTGCATGTACTCCATACAACATAATTAAGTGTATGGCTAGTATTAGCAAATTCTTTATGTGAATTTCACCAATAAGGCTCTGAGAGGACTTCTCGGAAGCTTGTATCAAATCTCTACACTAATGAAACAGCAAAATTTATGGTAACAAATGAATTATTATAACAAAGAATGTGCTTACCAAATTATCTGCAGCTGAAGAATCAGGTTCATTGAATTGCTGCTTCTGCAAAAAATGTTCTACATCAAAAAATTCATCATGGTTGGTCCCAGGCCCTGCAATTTCCAGAGCATATACTTTATCATAAAAAGAAGCTGAGTGATAAACCAATACGTAACAAGACTTACAAATATACCGCTTGCCTACTTAATAATTTATCATGTATAGCATGAATTAGCATAGAAATATCAGCTAGAGATAGAATCTTAAAGGAGGTATACAGTCTGCAATTGCAGAGTACAGAAAAGAACTAGAACTGCCAAGGGAAGTAAAACAACATGGTGTTTTGTAAATCAGCCTTTCAATCTCCACATAACCAGTGCCCCATAAATCTTAGCCAGGTGATACCACATACAGAATCCAGCCATTTGTATGAGACACCAGAATGGCTGTGGTCCCATGTTAACTGATTTTAGATAGGTCCATTTTAAAAATCATACATGGTCACCACATAATTATTTCATGGCAAACTACAGATACAAGATTAGTTACCAGTTGGACACAAATTCCAAGCTGGAAAAGAGCTAGCAAAGCTGTGAAACTGGAACTATAAACGACATTCAGCTTTTTAGACCAAAGAAATGACAGCTTTTTGTGGAAATACGAGATCCTAGTACCCGGCCCACATCCCCATAGAAAAAGACGAGGATCGAATAACAAGCAATGGCACGTCTGGGGCAGGTAGTGGATGAAAGTCCTCTCCCATACAGTCTAGTGAGACTTAAAATACAGGATATACTCATGCTTACCACGAAAACTATTCTGAATATAAGTTCCGACTTCTTCCACATTTTGAGAAATTCTAGCAGGAGAAAGAGGATTCTCGGATATCACACATGACTTCCGACAAACATGGAGACCATTTTTTTCAGCAAAACAGCCTGTGGTTGACTTGGTTTTCATTCTCAATGATGGCATTTGATCTGTATTTATGATATGTATAGCAATACTGAATCAAAACCCCCTTTCAGGTAACAAGAATCACAGAAGACTGTGAGGGGAACAAACACTTTCCTATACAATCAGATCAGCAACAAGTGACTGCAAGGAAAACACAAGTTTCCATAAACGGATGTTTCACAATATAACCCAAATAAATAAGGCAGTTGACAGAGAAAATAGAACAATCAGGATTGATTCCCTTGAGGAAGAGCACAAATATAAAAATAGATTTAGGAGGTTCCACATAAAAAAACAGGCTTACGAGATTACAATATAAAAAAAAGGATTATCGGGTTACATATATAAAAAAGGTTTACAAGTTTAGTGACTCATAATCAATACTATACGTACAAGAGCAAACTCTTTAACACAAAGAAACTACCTTTCAAGTCCCAGTGTTGGTAGATTAGTATGTCAGGACACGACAATAACTTCGTGTACCGAAGAATCTGACAACAACATCCCATTCCAACTCAGTTTAGGGGAAAATATGTTAAATTATTAATGGATTTTCAATACTACACATAAGACTACCCTAGTCATTTGGATTAGCTATTTTTGTAACAGATAATGAAGGTGTTACTCATGTGAGTCTATTGGGTAAAATATTGGTTGTGCAGGTCAGCATGCCTACGCATGACCTTATATAGCTTTCGAATCCTTATAGTCAAGACATCACTTGTCACTAAATCTTCCAAATCATCAGCAAATTTCAGAAAACAAGGGTGAAAAACGAGAAAGGATTTTGTTTCAGCTGTGTTAGCATTCAAAATCTGCAGCTCTTCAAGTGCAAAACATGCCAGGTCAACATTTAGATGCATTAAAAAATTATTTTGTTCCAAAAAAAAAATTAATCAGCCCAAGTACGAATGAAATTATCTGATATAGTAGGTAAAACTTAAAAAAAAATCAACATTGCGAGCTTGTGGATAACTCACAATTACAGTAACAATTTACGCTGTATCAAAAACAGAATATTACCTACTTCCGACCGTCATTAGCTGAAGGGAAATGAAGAAATATCTAGGTTGATTACTTTCAAATCAAACAGAGACCCATGAAATATTCAGTTAGATCTGAAGGACATCACAGTGTTAAATAAAGGCGATAAGCAAAAAAGTCTACAATGTACATGTTTTCACCCACTTTGGACCGTATCTTTGACTCGAATAACTAGTACAATCTTCACGTAAAATAAGAGAACACCCCTAACCTATCTAGCCGGAAACCCAAAAGTTTCCGCCAGAAAGCATAAGAATCTAAAGCACAGCAGTAAAAAATTTCGAGTTCCTTCCAAGAGAACCCAAATTATTCAAGAAAACCCCCAAGGAAAAGAAGTCAATCCAACTCAAGCAAGGACTTTATTCACGAAGAATAAATTTGAAATTAATAACAAAACGAGAAATTAAATGTCTTTCAATCCGGTGACAAAACCATAATCGAAAAATCAGAATTCGCAAAGCACAATAACACGAAGCAAACCCGTAAAACCGTCAAAGATCTTTCCCATATAACCCAAACTATTCAAGAAACCCCGAGAAAATGGAAGTCAACCCATCCAAACACTTCCCCCATAACAAACAGTTAAGTCGATAAAACATAGAAATCCACAATTCACACTTACTCCACAATTCAAACCCCGAGCAACTAAAACATCAGCATACAGGAATTCAACACTCGCGACCCAGAACTCAATGATCACAGCAACGCACACAAAAATCGTTTTCACTTCATGAGTGTATATGCAAGTAAATTGTCTGGTGTGCAGCGAAACACATACTTCTTTAGCACGATCAAAGTTTGATATTGCCTGCCAGTTTACCTGTGGAACACCAAGTCTCCTCCCCCCTTCTCTCTCTCTCTCTCTCTCAACGCGCTTTCCCCCTGTAGAAATTGGTTTGCATGCGCGTATTTATACCCAGAGGCTGCGTGCTGGATAAGTATACTTACTTTCGTGATAATCTGCAACTACAGCGATAAAGGAGAAAATTATATTTTAATCCTCATATTGTTTTATTAAAATATTTTTGTCCTTAAATATTTGAATTTTATTATATTTTAGAGTGAAAATTAACAAAATAATTTGGAAAATAAAATTTTGGCAAAAATAAAGAAGCTAAATAATATAACATCTACAATATAGATACATATTAACTATATATATGAACACAAATTTATATTAAATTTGTACATAAATTATAAGCACAAATAAAACTTAGAAAAACATATCAAAATTAACTAAAATTTGTAGTTAAAAATGTCACGGCCCAACCCACTTGTGATATTGTCTGCTTTGGTTCGAGACCTCACGGCTTTAAAATGCGTCACAAGGGATTGCTACACGCTCATTTAAATGTTTCTCAAAATATATATTTATTGTATTTTTATCAATTTATTAAAGATATTTTATTTGTGTATATTATATACACACAAAAGTTGGATCTCCTGGACATTCATGTGAACATCGACGATGTCATGTCCACATATTAGATATATGTGTGTGTGTTTCTATTTGCAATTTTCCTTTTTAGTTATAAATTAATACATTCTCGATTATGAATTATGTGATTTTTTAGTAAGGCCGATAGCTTGTTATTTTACTAAAAAAAATATAGCAGATGATAACAATGCAACTCAAATATTCTAAATTGTATAGAAGCAGAAATGACAAGCTTCAATTGCTTTACCCAACAGAAGCAATTATTACATCCAATATATTTTGAATATGATTGAAATCTACTATAAAAAAAAACTATTGAAATAGTTGAATTTGATATTAAATGAATTTGAAATTCTCTCGAATTTTAATGATCTAAATAAATCAAGGATTTTGAATTTATCGACCCAAATCCTAATGTTGATTCATCCAAGACCTTGAATTTAATATGAGAAGATTTTGAATTTATCATTTTCCAAAATTTAACTTGTGCATTAACGATCAGAATAGATTTTAGATATATATAGGTGTTATTACAGTTTCAAGAATTTAAAATTTTCCACCTATTATATGCTTAATGCTTAGATCCAAAAGCAATCTTATATAACATTGTATCTCAGTTTTAGTTTTTTCATTTTTGAAATTAATTTTATAATAAATTATTATCAACATATTCCACAAAAATATATTTTTCAAAATTTCAGCCTAATCGCAAATTATAAAGGAATATATGTGCTATCCTACGCTCAATGCTCATGCTCATGCTAAAACTACTGAAAACGGTAAACATTTCTATGCGAAAACCTGTCCGAATTTTGCACGATCGATATCACAAGGATTCAGGATTCATGATGCTCTCTGATTCTGCACCCAAAAGACGAAGATTTGGTAAATCTCCATATACCTTGTGTATATCAACCAATATATACAGAAGATCAGCAATTGTATCGCGCATCAACTGTGATGGGTAGAAAATGCAATGCTTTGAGGCCTTCCACTTTACCCACATGACAACATCAATTGATACCTCTTGTTCCATGAAACTTTAAAAGGA
The DNA here is from genome assembly GCF_012295235.1 of Primulina huaijiensis. Taxonomy (NCBI): domain Eukaryota; kingdom Viridiplantae; phylum Streptophyta; class Magnoliopsida; order Lamiales; family Gesneriaceae; genus Primulina; species Primulina huaijiensis. The sequence goes on along the minus strand of NC_133311.1, from coordinate 21,047,138 downwards.
TCTAACCTTAGATAATCTTCCAGGTCCAGTAAATATTGCGAACAGTCCACAGCAACTCTTCCAGGACGTAGTTTGAGTTGGTTGTCGCGGAGTTAACAATGGCTGCCAACATTGAAGATGGAATATATAATTTTTTTACCAAAAAAAGTTGGTAGCCAAAAACTAGCGAGTCCTCTATGTTTACTTAATGTGAGTCATCAAAAGATTGAACTGCATCATTCTCCATCTCAGAAGAGGAGTCCTCTGAAATGCTAGCTTTCCGCTCGACACAGCTCTCTCCTTTCTCTCCGTTTTTCTTGCGTGCTGAATCAACTAAAAGAGAAGCCACAGAGCTGTCATTTCGAGAACTCATATTTACTTGTCCATTCTGCTTCAGAATCAAATTCTCCTCCAAGTCAACAGCGGGATGAAATTCAGATATAGTAGTGTCTTCTTCTTTACATGAATCGATTCGCTGGAACATAGCTTGTGATGGATTTAATTTTTTCAAAACCACGAGACTCATCATATGAACTAATGCTACTGCTAGATCTCTCAGGCTTAGATTCATCATAAGCCCTGGATCAACAAGCTCATTGGTTCCATTACTGCAGCCGGATTCCTTTTCGGCTAGCTAGAACAATATTTCCCTCCTCCAACACAGAGTTCTCTTCAACACCCTTCATTTTTCAACCTCTCCACAGAATGGAGACTTGAAATGCTATCTACTGGACCAATTTCTTCTTCCTCCCTTGCCCTCAAAAGATTATAACTCTCGATATATTCTTGGTGGTTTACATAAAAAAATCCTACCATATTTTATTGATTGAATACAGTGAAACACAAGATTAAAACAGCTTCACACATTAGATATTGCTGAACGAATTCATAAAACTCCAAGGAAATCCGATGCTAGCTAGTACATTGAAATCTGCATCATATGACCAAGAAATCACCACACAAGAGCTTTATAAACTTATGAGTTCACAAAAGAACACAGACAAGAATGTATTCATTGATGCATGGATCAGCATGAAATGGATCGAGTGAAGCAAAGAACCAAATTTTTTCGCCTGACTAGAATGATAAAAAGTTTCCAGTACTACTTCATCAATAACAAATTATATAACAATCAAATTCTGAAAAATGAAAAAATAACAAATATTAAAATTTTAATAATTGAAACTAAATAGTACGTAATATAAAATTTTAGATTTTTTTTTTTTTAAAAAAAAGACAGTATAGAGCTGCTAATGGTTTATATTTTTATCACGCCATTTTTTGTAATGAGAATCATTTTTTATTACTAATAATCATAGTGATATATGACCTATAGAAATCCAAGAGGTGAAAAAATAAATATTTATGTAGATATGCAGAGAAAATAATATTTGTGTATTATTTATTCATATAGACAACATCAATTTAATTAAGTGTTACACCAATCAAACGCCGTTTGCTCAAGAAGCTAGATTATAAATTTAACACTATATTCCACAAGACAAAAAATAATTAAAAAAATAAATATAACTTAAAGTTCGGGTTAATACCCATTTTTGGTCCTTCTTGTTTGTCATTTTTCTCAAAATCGTCTCTCTTACTTTTGGGCCGCTAAATTAATCTTAATGTCTGGTAATATTTACCCATTTCGGCCTCTTCCGTAATCTCTCTGTTAACAATTAATAGAGATCCAATCCAACTCCTCTTAAGTCGTCTAATACACTATCTCATTCACATTTTCCCCAACAAAAACAACATATGTTTTACTCTATATATTAGAATATAAGTTTAAACAACATAAAAAACAATTCACATAAATTTGATAGTTAAAAAGAATAAATTATCGTTGCAGAAATTCACTGTGCAACGGCAAAATAATTCACAAATAAAGATAAATTAAAAGATAAAATTCAAATTATATCATTAAAAAATAAATCATAATTGCAGAAACTACTACAAGTTGGCGATGAGGCAACTCAATTGGATTCTAGAATAGCTAAAAAGTAGGTTATATATAGCCTTCGATTTCAGCTTCACATTGTCTGCATTTGTTGTAGTTCGATCGTTCTTCTAACCTTGCAATTCAGATTAAATTAAAATCCATACTTTAATTTAATGAAAAAAAAAAAACATAATCTGGACCACGACTGAAAATCATGAAGAACGTTAGAAGATCCGGTGAAAACTCTTCTATGCTCAAATAAATGATCACATCAAAGTATGTACTTGGAAAACTATAAAGCTTATCGAGCATAAAATAAGAATATGCCTTGCAATAGAGAAAATAACTCGATCTTTTTATGTGAATTCTCAAGATCAATATGGGCCTATTATTGGGCTTAAACCCATTTAATGATTACACGGATCCATTTCCTTATTATATGAATTAATTATAGTTTCAACAATTAATTTAAATGTAGTTAGATTAATTATTATAAAATATGTTATTATCCATAATTAATTATTATATTTTATACGAAATTTATAATAAAAAATCGAATAAACCCCAAAGTTTAAGGATTAAAAAAAAAGATTTTTATATATGTGTATGTATAATGCAATACTTATTAATCACGTGTTTAAAATATTCAATTCCGCGTTTATTATTGAGAAGGGGACCAGTATTGATAAAAATAATGCACACGTTGCACGTGCGGTAGGCGAATGCGTCTTCACTTTACCCACGTGAGCCAACTTTCTATATAATTATATCCCTTCATTTATTAATTCAAATCAAATCAAATTTAATCTAATAATTTTATTATCAGGCTATACTTAAAAACCAAAACACGCACTTAATAATATTTTTTTTAGCATGAACTAAATTAAATAATTTTTATCATGTTTATTATTCAGATAAAAATTTATATTAAAAATATTATATGTTTGGAAAAATCGACTTCGAGTCGGAATCCATCTCAACCTTTGGGATAGCTCCGTCCTTGATTCCATTTATGTGTATTGAACGGGAACTGGCCCCATACTCCAATTTCTTCAGATATTTGGTCGGCATGTTGATAGGATTTGGGAAACTAAGGTAGTTAATAATTTAAAATCCACCGTGAAATTAAAGTATTTACTCAAACAAACCAGTGGATTTGAAGTACTTAACTTTCAAATTCATAAAACCAAATGCAACCTCAAGGAATGGAATTGGTTGAATGTACGTAATGTAAATTATATTAACAAAAACTCATGTGAAAATATGTTAGGAGTCAATTTTGTGAGACAAATCTTCAAATCGATGTGACTCATGAGAAATATTATTTTTTATGTTAAAAATATTATTTTTCTCTGTGAATATGAATAATGACGACTCATCTTACAAAGATAAATATGTAAGATCGTTTACATATTCAATCATATTTTAAAAATATCCGAGTACAAATATCTGAGCACTAGATGAGTAAATATCATGACAACATAGCTAGACGGATTGTTTTTCTTTTGAGATACAATTGTCCATTTGAAGAATTATTGAGATGAATTTTTCCGAGTGGGGTTTGCTCTATTCGACTCCCACATGCCCTGTTTGGAGCTCCACTTTAAATGTTTCAGACTTCCAATCCAAATATTACTTTATATTTAAAATCAATAATTCAAAATGCAACATTCATGTCATTATACGTCTCATTCTTATCTATATTTCAACCCATTATTACGTACACGATTCTCATTTTTCATGAATATATATATTTATTGTTTTGATCTGTTCCATACCTATCATACACACTTACGTGAACATCGATAAAGTAAAATTGGTGAAATTGTAACGAACATGAGCTATCTCGATCATGTCCAGACGGTCTTGAGTTCGAATTCAGTGAAGGTAAAAATTCCTGAGCTGGAGAAGTCCTATGAGTAATGGCCTATGGGAAAGCCTGTGAGGACAAAAACCCCTTAAGGGAATCCAAGATCGAGATAGCCCATGTTCGTTACAGAAATACACACCATTGATATTATATATATACATTTAATGTTTCTCAAAATAAATTTATAAATGTATATCAAAAGGACATCTATGTTTCTCAAAATAAATTTATAAATGTTTCTCAAAATAAATTTATAAATGTATTAAAAGAGAATAGACAGATTTGACATCTTGCGGTATACCGACATAAATCTTTGTCGATATAGAGTTGTATGAGTTCGATCGAAAATCCGACCCAAGCCAATCTAATATAATAAATAATAATCGACTTAAAAGTAGGCAAAAAGTAAGACTAAACTCGGTTTATTTTTTTAATTAAAACATGGCATTGCGGGGGCGAATGGGAACAAGGGAAGTAGTCTAGAATGGAAATTGTGAAAACTCGAATAATTTCACGTCATGTTATATTTCGGAGTGGACAAAGTTTTGGTAGTCACCGCGCACATCTATAAGAACCAGCAACCAAGCTGGTTTCATTGCAGAATTAAGGTTAAACGCCGAAATGGGTTTCAGTGTTCAAGAAATGGTTAAAGAGCCCATTTCGGAGATCCCCACGCGTTTCCTCGTCGACCAAGAACCTTGTAACGTTCCAGATTCGTCGGACAGCGGGGGTTCTTCCTCGGTAATCCCTGTAGTCGATTTGAGCAGCCTGCTTTGTGCAGAGACCAAGAATTTCGAACTCGAGAGGTTCCACTCGACCTGCAAAGAATGGGGAATCTTCCAGGTAACTGTATTTTCCACATGATGATAGAGGTTTATTAGTAATAATATCGTAGAAAATTATTGGAAAAGCAAAGTGAATTGCATGCAGTTGGTGAACCATGGTGTGGACTGTTCAATGGTGGAGAAGCTAAAGCACGAGATTCAAGAGTTTTATAAACTTCCGGTGGAGGAAAGGTTGAGCTATAAGGTAAGAGACGGGGATTTTGAGGGGTATGGGAACACTATCATTTTATCTGAGGGACACAAGGTTGATTGGGCAGACAGATTATACATCACCACCAACCCCATTAATAGAAGGAAATCTCATCTCTTTCCTCAGCTTCCTTCACCCCTCAGGTATGTTTCATATGTACTAGCATCCCTATAATCTTTATGAGAATTTTACCTTTGATTTATTCAACCATGAGTAATCAATAATAGTGTCTCAAAATCAATATCGAATCAATGAAAAGGTATTGTCTAGAAGGTAACATGTAACAGGAACTTGTACAGAGGGCCGTCAAACCTCCCCGGAGGTCCAAAAAGGGCGGATTCAGGTCGCCGGAGTTATTATATATAGTAATTGTATCATCGACAAATTATAGTGTATCGTGAGGCGTTGAGTATGAATAAGTAGCAAAGATGAGCTTGTTGATTCAGCAACAAGTGTTTCGTTTGCATAGAATCATATTTTCCCTCTTACCAGAATACATGCGATCCATGATATATCATTATACAAAATTTGTAGGGAGACCATAGAGAGTTACATATCAGAGTTACAAAAACTTTCCATGGCCATATTTGGATTGATAGCAGAAGCCCTGAAAATTGAGTACACAGAAGTGGAGAACATGTTTGAAAATGGAATGCAAGCAATGAGAATGACTTACTATCCACCATGTCCGGAGCCTAACAAGGTCATCGGGCTGACGCCACACTCGGACGCCAGCGGAGTCACTATTCTCCTTCAAGTCAATGGTGTGGAGGGATTCCAAGTTAAAAAGGATGGAGTTTGGTTGCCTGTCCGGTTCCTTCCAAATGCCTTTGTTGTTAATTTAGGAGACGTATCCGAGGTTTGTCCTTTTTCCCCCCTTATTTTTACCAGATCTAAATTTATAATGAACGGGAAGTAACTGCGCCTCCAGCGATTCTTGAGACTGTTATTGCATTTCATATGTTTGACTGGAAAAAACCCTTAATTTGGATTGTATATTTTATATTCAATACTGATGGATTCAGTCATTCCTGTGGGATTTGACCTAATTATATGGCTCAATTGGTGTCAGTTCTTTTTAAGCCAAGTACTTATGGCATGGACAGAAGTCTTGGGTTTGAGACTGGGAAGGTACATTCTCCACAACAAAGTGTGGATAGTTTTGTGAGTAAATGTTAATGGACTATCACGAGAGCTGTGATTACATGATCCAAAAGAGGTAGACCCATGGACTTACAAGAGTTTGAAACATGTCAATATCTTATTTAATATGGTTGAGTCCATATGTAAAAAAGGATTTGTAGGCAACCATATGAAACATACCAAAACTTCAACCACTAAAATTCTCCTCCTTCCATATCTCATATGGTTGCAAAAAAAGGATTCTTGTGTTTGTTGTAGGTGTTCTCGTAATACTCACGTAACAACGATTATATTTAATTGGTGATCAAGATATTGTATGATGATATAAATAGCTATCATAGATCTTGGATTGACGCTAGATCTACATCAGATATCTCTGTCAAATACAACATTTGAACAAATTTAAGTGATAAACACAACTGAAATAAGTTGATTTTAAAAAAGATTTTGTCTAAAATCCAAATCCATCATTTATAAGTAATGATATAGGAATTGAATTATCTTAACATATATATGATGCTACATACATAATGACATTTATGCGTGAACTGCAGATATTAAGCAATGGTTTATACAAGAGCATCGAGCATAGAGCAATAGTGAACTCGGAAAAAGAGAGGATCTCGTTTGCCATGTTCTTCAACCCAAAATTCGAAGCAGAAGTAGGGCCGTCGCCTTCCGTAGTACGAGTTGATCAACCCCCGTTGTATAGGCGCATGATCATGGAGCAATACGTTAAAGATTTCTTCTCACAGAGGCTCAATGGAAAAACATTCCTCCAATACATGAAAGCACGGAGGAATTAACTCTACTCATTTGTATTTTAGCATGAGACATGTCTGTTTACTTCGGTTGTCAAGGTTTGGTAAAAAAAAAACTAACACAAACCTCATCTTTTTTTACTTTTCTTCTCTTTTTTTGTGCTCCGAAACCAAAAAAGAAATTTATTTAGTAACTTGAAATATTTGACAACACATTGAATTAAATCGAGTATATACACACACATTTCCTCCATTGGTTTGTCATGCGCGAAGCAGGCAGATAATTAAATCGAGTATATACATATATATAAAGGAATTAAACTTTTATTTTCTTTAAAAAAAAATTGGATAAATAATGTTCAAAATCCACCAATGAGTTTCTATGAGCTGATCATAAAAATTTGAAAAGCTTCTTCAATTACTAGAAAGCAACATCGATTCCACCAATGGATCAAATAAACTCGAGCAAATGTTATTACCAGTATCAGTTCCTTTTTTTTTTTTTTTTTTATTATGACTGCGGAAGTACGTAAATCGCCCATAAAACAGGAATAAAATTTGAAATATTACACGAGATGCACCTATTACTGTCAAATACTACGCTATTTTAAGGTATAAACAAGTAAGTTAAAGCTAGAGTCAGAAGGCATACACCCGCACGCACATCCTAAGAGAGAATCTCCCCCTCTTCCCCGCTCAAAATTTCATCATCTTCTTCTCCCCGATAATCGTCCTTTATGTACAAGCCAAGACGCTCCAGAAAGTTTCCAGAGTGACGACTGATTCCCAATGATCCCTCGGACCCCTCTCCATCAAGAAAATCAGATGGGGAATCACGGCTTAACATCTCTAGGTAATTCAAAACCTCTTGATTTTCATTTATTTCAACCGTTTTTTCCATCTGCAAAAACGACTCCCAATATATCAATGAATCAAAGTTACAACCATTCCTATTGACATAAGTGGATTGGGTAAATAGGCTGTAGGGGAATAAAATAAATAAAACCTTTTGCATTGCCATCCTAGCAGCTTCTCTTTCTTTCTCCCGTCTCATTCTTGATGCTTCTTCAACGGCTTTGATTTCTGCTTCAATTCTGGTCTTCTCTGCAAATCACATAACTTCTCGTAAATTTGAAATATATTATTAATTATTAAACAATAAAAGGACCACATATTAGACGTAGGTTTGTACAAAAGATACAGATGAAGCAATCATTTAACTTAATCTCATTAGTAACTTCTGCTCCAAATTAAAAAGTTTCATAAATCATTATTAAACATCAAGAGGAAAATCCATCGCAAGTTAAACAATGTCAAGGTAACATTTACTTGGATGTGCACATATGCAAAATCATAGTTTGATAAAGAAGTTCTGACCACCTTCACGTTGTTGCCTTTCCATTCTCTCTTTTTCTTGTTGCATCCTTACAGGGTCTGACTTCTCACCCTAGAAAATGTCATAAGCAACATATAAGTGATTAATTCAAACTGCTCAATCAACCAATACGTCGCAAATTAACATCAATAATCAAAACATCTAAGACTAGAAATAAGCAGTTACATGATCTGGTAGAGACTGATGAGTAGCCCGGAAGATAGTATCGGCAAAGCGAGTTTTTAGCATTGCAGCACGCAAAGCCTTCTTTGGAGACATTTGGAAATTTAATGACGTCCATCCTAGAAACAATTCAAATTCAGAGTTACAATAGGAAGTTAAGAACCGTAACCATGAAACTCATAAATACATGTCTGGAACAAACTAAGTAAAAAGGAGTCACAAATAAATTATCCATAGCATGTGCATGCACTCAGATGTCACATGTTTTAGGTAACATACTTTAACAGTGAAACACTGTAAAGTATTTGTCTCATTCCACAGAAATGCTCAAGAAATAAATATTTTTAAGGTTTCTCCCCCACGATCAAACTCAACTAAAGAAAATTTTTGCACAGGTTATCATTTCCTCGTCAAATTAACACAAGATGTGATAGACAAGTTGAGTCCTGCCATATCATTCACAAGTTGGAGTCCTGCCACATTATTGGAATATAGACCACATATTCATAAGACAAACTACCTTCACCACAAACATCAGCTGAAGCAGGGGTTGAGACGTGGCCGTGGGGGCTGCTTCCTGCAAATTTATACAAGATCTTGAATCACAGCATATCATGGCAAAAATACCAGTGCCATTCATGTGGAGATATAATATACTAAAGGAAAAAATGCTCTCACCACCAAAACCTGGGTTTAGTTTGCTTGAGTGAGATTCCATGGGATATTTCACCTCGCCATCCTGATATATTAAGCAAAGTTGCATCAACCACTTTTCATGGGATGCACGCTAAATACCAGAGTCGATGATACTTACAGGTTGATCATAACTATCAAGTTCCGAAAATCTATGCAACGTTATCTCTACAAGACAAAATACAATGAGTTGTTTGACTACCAAATTTTAGGTGTACATGAAATAGTAAAAATAACAATAGAACTGACCATTAGAAATTGACAGAGCTGAAGCTACTTTCAGCCGCCTGCAATGGCATGGCAAGGTAGCACATGCAGAACATTTGGCTGCAATAGAATTGATCGATTGTTTGTGATTCACACAAGCAAAAGAAATTTTACAACAGTTTCTGTGCCTTTAAGAGATGGCTAATTAGCTCTAAAGAAGAGCTAAAAAGAAGACTCTTTTCTACGCTACTCAGTACCTTTCACGGTAGCTTTATTCAGTATTAGGCGCCCACTTTTTTCTATTTTGGCAGGTTTGACCTGCTTCAATAAACACAGAACCACAGAATATCACTCAAATAGTACAGATAAAACTCAAGTGAGATAGAAGCATAATGACCTATAACAAAAAAAGTGGTGTAAACAAGCAAATGTTTAAGGTTGTGTCAATTACCACAGCATGCAAAATGGACACCAAAAGAAAGTTACTTTCACACAGCAACAGTAATAATTACCTTCCTCCATAAAATTTATCTTACCTTATCAACTCTTGTATCCTGAAAACAATTTACTGCTTTTTTCAACTTCCATAAAGTTTCATCCTCAGCTGCATCAAAAAAGGAAGCAATCCTTTCTTTGTTTATTGTCAAACCAAACTTTTGGAACACAGCTCTCAAATTTCCGGTCATCTCTCTGCTTGATAACTCCAGAAACTCTAATCTAAGCTTTTGCTTTTCCTCCAATGACATAGGCCTTTTGGCGACAACATTAACAAGTGAAGAAACTTTGTTGAGGCCGATTTTGTGTGCGTCTAGCCCATTATCTTTTGCGGTCCAGTCAGAATCTTGGACATTTCTTTCATCAACAAAAAAGTTTTCAACGTTTCTGCTCTCACTCTTTAATTTGGCCTCTATTAGTTTCCACCTCTTGTTAAAAATTCCAACTAATTCTTTCGCGAATGAATGGAAACAGTTTCCAGGAGGATTATACAACATTGCATTGGAAAAGGTCAACCTAACATCAGCAGCAAAGTCTTGTGCTCCATAGTATGATTCACCCTCTAGTTTGCGCTTTATCGTTCCTAAATCCATAGGCTTGGTGATTATTGATAAATAATCAGGTATATTCAATTCCACTGGATCAACAGGTTTGCTAAAATGACATCCCAATCGATGAATCAACAATGTTTTCAAAATGTTAGTACACTGCTGCTTCACATTATGGTCCATCTTCTGCCTTTTCACCCTTTGACCATCAAGACGAGTGTCAGCCCTTCGCTTATTACAGTCTACCAGCGTACATGATCTAACTGAAATATCCAAGTCCGATAGCTTATCTTTGACCACAGTAACTCGGTGGCCACTTTTGTGACCATTGGTTACCACAAACTTAATGATGTTTTGGCATGGTTTCACATTTGATTCATCCCTTATTCCTTTGGAAGTTATTTTAAACTTCAATCTGCTTTTCACCGAGTTATCCAGAGCTGTCATCTTGTAAAACTAAAATAGTTGATACAGGGAGTGGATCAGATTGTAATGGTCATTCACAGCCACCATGCCAACTTTCCCCAGCAAAGCACTTCACATACAGGGAAAAAGATACATTGATACTGATTTGATAACAGCAATGCAACGTACATGTATGCAATAAATGGCAAATTGACAACACTAGCAAGTAGCCATAACATAGAAATGCTGAAACCTAGAGCTACAAGTTACAGACTAGAGTAAATAATTTCAGCCTCCAAAAACCATTTAGAATAACTTGCTTGTAGCACAGAGACATCGCTGAGAAATAAAATAGTTTCTGCCAACAGGAATAGTTTAGTCAAATTTCTTTATTATAAAATTTACAGCAACACGTGACAAAGGTCAGAGTAAAATCGGATGAAGGGTACACCAGAGCAGGTAAAAGTACAACGGAACATACTAACAACTGTAAAATTATCGACAAGTACAAGAAAAGAAGAGACTGCAACTAATCAATAGAATAAAATCTAGGAAAGTTATCCCACAATTACGCTTGCAAGATGTAAGAATCAGAACATCGTGTATAATAATAATCACAAACGAATAAACGGTTTTAGGAACAAATCGAGTTTAATAAAGTCACCGATATAAAAAAACAAACTCACCCCCCATTCGGAAACATAAAATTTTAAATCCAGTAAACACGTAAAAATACTTCACATCCACATATTGAATATAAACGCTGCCACAATAGACAAAAACCAGAATTTTCATGAACCCAAATTAAATGAGAAAAATAAAGAACAAGAAGCAAACCAGGGTTCCTTGAAGTTGAGCATACTTACCCAATACGAAATCGCGACTTTGAGAACGTAAGCTTCCAATGTTGAAAGATCAAACGCATATAAAAAAGAATAAAACTGGCTTTCGAAAGACAAAAAGATCGAGTGTTAGAAGGATTGGGAGTAGCGCGAACGAAGAGGCGAGGGGTTTTAGGGTTTCACTCCCTCCCTCGTCCCCCAATCTATTTGCTTCGAACTCGACGCATCTTTGTTTTTTAATAGGCCGATTTTAGTTTCATGAAATGACAAATTTGTCCCGAGGATAGGATGGGAATTGTTGCCCTTAAGCGCGTAAGACGGGGATTGGGCGGACGGCAGTAGAGTAAATGAAAACCAAGAATTTGTTCGGTTAATTGAATAAATATTTTGGGAAAATGATATTTTTTGGGTGTACATTTGGTTATTTGTGATTTTGGTTATACATGTTATCAAATTTCAATGTTAGTTTCGTATCTTCACTATTTTGGTTATTTTTTTTATCAGAAGTGCTGATGTGATACTAATTTTTCAAAATAAAATTTTCCCTGATATTGTTATCTAGACAACGATCTTTAAAAATTTTTAAAGCAAATTCACCAATTTTTTTCTTTTTTTTTGTGTGTAAAAATAGTTATATTAAAAAACGTATACATTAGGGTATTTTAAAAAAAATTTTAAAATCTTGATAGAATATGAATATAACGTTCCAGATTCGATAATTGTCAACACTGTATCAACACGAGTCTTTCTAACGTGTTTATGTTCTCAAGCACACGTACTTTAACATATTTTTCAAGGGATCACTCATCCTAAAATGATCTTAAATCAAGCAGGCTTAAAAGTGATGTCTCAGATATTTATCAAGCGCCTCCAAGACCCAGACAAAGCAAAACAGCACGATGAGCCGAGCTCTATGAGAGGTATGACAATACCTGAAGGGAAGTGCTCACTGGTTTCCTGAGTTGATTATGGCAATCTTGGTGGAAGACTGAAGTATGAGGTAGAGCAGATAAGGGGGAAGGCGCATTTGTTATAGTATTTGGGGACCAATTTGAATTAAAAGAAAGTTCCCTTTCGAAACTCTTCGTCGCTCTCTCATTTTTGACTTTACAATCATATGAAGTTCACTCTTTCTGACCCGTCTCACACGAGAAGACCAACAACAAATTCTACATCAGCCTGAGATTGTCATGAATGAAACTTGCATTGCTCCTCCCATCTTTTCCGGAAAATGCTATGTTCAACTATGTCCACCCACCTCGACAATCCCGGATAGGAAGTACAAATGGTCGTACTCGGGACCGAGCTAACAAAGTTAACAAAATAATTGGAAGATGATACCATTAGCTTATTTATCGTATTTTTTCGGAAAAGCACGAGAGTTAACGATTGTAATACGGTACCTTGATCAAGAAATCATGATAGTCAATAGTGCGTCCATTCCCCTGCAACATGTAGATAAGGGTAAAATCAGGGTATTCCGAAACGCGGAATTCATGATGTCGAATATACTACAAAATGTCTTAGGACTATGAGGTCATCATAATTTATTCGCTTATAAATACCAGGTGTTCTCGTTCAAAAGCAATTTGATTCTGATCATATGTATTACATTTGTATCTATATTATTTAGAGTTTTCTCTATTTCGTAAGATGGAGAAAACTCTGAATATGCTAAGAGTCGTTCCATGTTCATGCAACTTCTTGACAACAATAATAACTTTATGCTCTCATTGACCCAGGGTCACAATGATTTTTAGATTTAAAAAAAAATTGATAGTTTATGATTATCTTATTAAAAAATTTCTCTAGTACTTTTGCTATAGAACATATGCGACATCGAAAAAATTGAAACCTCCGTAATATGCTGAGTATAGTACGTACGATCATTTAATTTAATGAATCTCACACGAAACATAAATTATACATACACACATGACACATGTGTAATGTCTATATGTGATTTTGAATCTAAGAGTTCATTTGTCTCATCTATTTAGACTGAATTTTCTTTTTCGCACGTCCCAAATATATTGTCAAGTTTTCGTATTTAATATTTTTCATTTGTCCTATATATATATAGAACAATTTCCATATTTACCATAATTTCACAAACATACACTCATAAGTAAATAAATTAATTAATTCCAATAAATTTTTAATACTATTAAAACATTTATTAAACAACGGTAAAATGAATTTTTTGGGTAAAATTTATTTTTTCAATAATTTCTTTAATCTGTGTGAAAACACACATAAGCTTATATGAGAAGGAGTATGGATAACAGATTGACAGTAAGTCAGATTCAGGTATGATTTCATATCTTCGGTCATCATCCTCATTTATTATATTCACTTCATATCCATCTCATACCCTATTTACTTTTCTTCGTCCACATACTCGATGGATGATCGAATATTCATACCCAACCAAATATCAAGTTACCACCTACAATTATAATTTTTTGAATTATTTCGATGAATATATGTATGTATATTTACCTAATTCTTAAGATAAAAATAAGAAATAAAATTAAAGATAAAAATTAGTAAACTAAACATCACAAAAGAAATAACAAAATATTAGAGTCGTTTGTAAGATTAGTTGATCCTTTCCCCGCCAGTAACTTTGTTTGTGAAAATATATCTTTATTCATATATTCTAAACAAGATCAAAAATATTAATTTAACAAAAAATTAACGGCCTTGACATTTTTTTGCTAACATGTCTTGATCTTAGAATCAACGTGGGGACGACAATTACTAAGTTTTCCAAATTAACTTTAGCATTTAGTGGTACATTAATTTAATCTGGCCACGTGCAGCGGAGCTAATGGGCTTTGAAGATGCGGATAGCCAAGAGTAATAAACCATTAATAAAAATAACTGTTGGTAAAAACACGAATAACTAACCATATGGTGCAAGAATCGATTTCACGAGACAAGTATTTAACTACAAGAACAGTACTGTCGCCCACAATTGCATCTACTCAATCGGAGTCAGCAGCAACTGTCTACATCACCGCCCGCCAGCACTCGCCGGAACAATATTCCGACCAAGTAAAGGTAAATAAATTTCTACTAGTTGATCATCTAGTTTTGATTATTGTGTAAATATCACGTGAAACTAATTCTTGTGTTTGTGATAACTTTTGACACCTTTTTTTGGTCATGAATCCTTATTACACAATTAGATTTTATTGAATTTGAGATAATAGACACATTCTGAGTCAAATAACACTTGAAACATGTCAATCTTATTCATCATAGGTAGAAACAAGATCCAACAATACAACAAAGTACTGATAAAATAGACAATATCGATCTGTTTCGTAGTATCATGATAACATAGATAAAATATTTATATAAAAAGCTACACTTACTCAGTTAACATGATACGACTCTGATCATATTCAATTTGATATCTGCTCATCTTCTTAATTCACCTAAAAGCCAGAAATACCTTGCAAGAAACAGGAACATGAGAAATACCATGGCTTCTGTTACCCCATCAGCTGTCGGAAAATAAAAGAAAATTGTTATTACATTTTTTTATCTTCTTCGTTCAAATAATAGCATGTGTATTTGAATCCAAAAATATATTCAACTTAAACGAGTTTGAGAAGTCCATCCAACTCTGAGGAAGCTTTTACCCCAGAAAACAATCAAGTACTTGATTTGTTCGGGAAACGGGCTTCTTTAAATTCGAAGAATATGTGTATATATAAGCACAACCCTGCTTTCTTTCACTACAAATAATGGCGTTTAGATATTCACGTATTGTGCAAATATGTGTTATGTTGAAACACGGTGAATACTTACACTAACTGCAGAGATGGTGGGTCTTGACGAGGGTAATGATCATTATTTTGTTGCAATTCATTGACTTGAAGGTAGCTTCGAGCATCAAATGTCTGGGGCGGAACGAGTTGATCATAATCAGAAGCACTTGCAGGCAACAAATTCATGTGCTGTTGTTGGGCTCTCTCAGTTTCAGCTATCTTTACAGTTCATCCAAAAACCAAATGTGAGTCAATCCCATGTACATACAATTATGATCCGGTCACTTATGCGAAAACACACCAATTCATCTCCAAAACATTAGCTACAAATGGATATGATGTTATATATTAATGTACCTTTGCTCGAAGGTACTGGTTATTGTGATGTAAGTCGACCTCCTGCTGCAAATCATCAGCAAGCTAAGAATTCAAATGTACATGTTAGCAACAGAAAAATATACATGATCACTTACTTACCCTCTTCTGCATGTATTCAATTTCAGAAAAAAGCAGCTCATTCTGCAACAAATTGACGGAGGACACATTATATTAACAACAAATATTCATCATCATCCATTCAGAAATTGATTTAAATTTGAAAATAAATAAATTATATCTTCATTCGTATTCATATATTCTCCGATCAACCTTTTTGGATCGAATTCTGCTAATGCCTCTTTCAACCTTAGTCTCCAGATTCTTGAGCTCCCTCAGGGTTAAACCTCCTAAAGACTCACCAATCATGTTCCTGAATCAAAATATGAATATGGTCCAAATGAAATAATTATTGGGAAAGGCATGCATTTATGCTTTAACTGTTCATCACCTGTTATGGTTCTGCAAATTACTGATCTGTGCACGCAGTTTTGACGCTTCTTGCTGGTAATACTGAGTGTTGGCTTCAGCAACACACCCATTGTTTGAGGAATCTGAGGATGCTTTCTTGTACCTTTCAATGGTCGTTTTCACACTGCACCAGTCGGATAAATTCAAGTCCTTGTGTTTATGGTCATTATACAACAAGCTAATTTTGAGATCATAGTACTCATTTTTCAAGAAACTTGAGTTTCAATTCTCGTTGCAGTCTCTAATATCTCGACGTTTTGTACAAATAAACTCAACAATATCTCTTCCGAATTTTTTTTTTTAACTCATGATTTTATGGGGGAAGAATAGCCTTTTGTACAATGAACAAAAACCAATGGGGAAAAAACATGAACAACAATCCAAAAGGGAGTGTTGAAATTCGTTCAGATTGATTCTGCAGTCCATTCAAAATGTCTAATGTGACATGATTTAATGAATTGAACCCAACACAACAGACAGCTAGCTCACTCCTTACTTTCTGCTACCTTAATTCCATCGAGGCACTGATTGGCTGCCATTGCCAAGCTGGCTCTCGATCTTCTATATTGATTGGCTCATATTTCTATATATATTTTAAATTTTTAGTACTGTGGTGGTAAGTAAAGCGCTCATATTATATCATGTATATTATATCTACATATAAACTCTACTTATTTATAATACAAATATTACTGAAATTTACCACACATATAAGCATAGATATCAGTATATGCACAGATGAGGTCAGTATTATTTTACAGGCATAAACAAAATTCTGAGCCCCACCACCTTAAACTTCTAGTCTATAAAAACAATCATGCGTTGAGTAGATTTCACGAGTAAATATATAGAGTCGTTTCTATTAAAGCACAAATCTGTCCTATTGTTAAATTTATGCTATCAAGAACTATGTTTTCGTGAGATCAAAAACTATGTTTTCGTTTTTTGCATTCACATCCTCTATATTTAATGAATTTCACACTTACTTTCTTTGTATTTTAATTTATAATTATAATATTTGTACTTGATAATTAAGATAAGTGTCAAATACAATAAGTACTTCTGTTATGTTTCTGACATATATGAACTATGTTGATATTTGTTGTATATATATATATCACTTTTTGGGATTTGATGTGAATATTCTTGGTTAAATAGAATGACTGAAAGTAAAAACACCAATATCTGTTCATGAACTAGACCTATCTAGAACATGAACTTGCACTTTCTTACAAACACCCCAACAGTATTCGTTCAAATATTCTAATTATGTGATTATTTGAAAATTTTTGAAAAACTAAATTTCCAATTCTTATTTTCAAAATTTAAATTTTTTAAATCATTCAGAATTAATATATTTTAAAATCCATCAAACTAAGCCATGACCTTATAACAATAAAAAGTGGGAAGTAATGCCTATTACATCTAACATTTCTTTTCTAACAGCACTTTATTTTCCCAGAATATATTGTAAATTATTCAAGTTGATTCTCACCAACAAGCTAGCACAGGAAGAAAACCAAAAAAAACTATTGGCTGGCAGAAGCCGTACCCTACGTATCTCTGTGTTTGTGACACACACACACACACACACACACACACACGCATATATATTCTAAAAGATATATATGTTTGTACGTATATATTCAGAACTTAAAGGCAGGCATTCTCATTGGTTAGCTATCTTGCTTCAGTTCCGTTCATTTACTTCTTTCCTCTTTTGGTTACAAAGTTTTCAGAAGCTTAGTGAAAGCCTTAAGCTGAGATGGCATAAAGAAAACGGGTTCAGTAATTAAAGTTTCACCCGTCGCAGAAAAAATTTGAGATAAAAAAATCTAGTATCATGACATATTAAAACTGCATTTGGTCAGAAATTAAGAACAAGAAAATCGAGTGTGACGTGACCAAAGATTCTTGTAACTGAGATAAATTTATCTACTTCGACTTTCGGTTCTAACTAAAAAAGGATACCTATGGTTAGATTCCAAGAACAAGAAAATAAACCAAAAGTAAAAAGTAAATTGGGTTGGATTCATGCTAAAGTTTTCTGAGATTGAGTTGCTGAAGTAATGATCTGTGCTAACTAGTAAGACCCCCTCTCGCAGTCGCAGATTAGGTTTCCGGGTATGTGAAAAAAGACAAGAAAGACCCATGTCATATGAGTTTATATAATTTATGTCCAAAAGCTGTGCTTGGGCTTGGATGAGTAATTTGTAGCTAGAGAAATCATGAATGATAGGTGTAAAGTAGACATATTGAATTTGAGCTCAATCTTGGTTATTACTCGAGATTTTGAAAAACCTAATAAACCTCTCCAAATTTAAAAGAAAAAGAAACCCTAATGAGTGATGTAATAGGACTGTTGACATCTTTTCTCGCAGAGTCCTTTTTCTTTACCTTGCTGATGCTAAAAACTGACTTGCTATTAAAGAATGATTCAATGGATCGGCAAATGAGAGCTTGACAACTTGAAAAT
Organism: Primulina huaijiensis; assembly: GCF_012295235.1. NCBI lineage: Eukaryota > Viridiplantae > Streptophyta > Magnoliopsida > Lamiales > Gesneriaceae > Primulina > Primulina huaijiensis. The sequence continues at coordinate 21,028,556 of NC_133311.1, read as the reverse complement.
AGTCCTCCCATAGCCTTTGAGATGAAGAAAACTTGGCAGCAAATGTAATTTGAGAGCTGATCTCAAATATTTTTTTTTTTGTATTAATGTATGGCTTCAAATTTTCCATTTCTTGCTGACAACAACTATGCATTTATCTTTTGCAAGAGATCTATGCATTAAAAAGAAACCCTCGTAAAGCTCAGTGAAATGAACAAATTAGGAAAACAAAGAAAGACAAACAAATCTATGTCAAGAAAAAAAAGCTAAATATTTTCACTGTACGTAACATGATTATGTCCATGGTATCAAAATCTTCCCCAAAATTTGGTTTAGCAAGATCTCAAATAGAGGAGGTCACAAATTTATCTAAGTTCCCCTTTTTGTTGGACACGAGAAAATGAGAGAAAGAAGCATCCAAGATCCATCGTTTCCTTACAGAAAAAAACAAGAAGGGAAAAAAAGCAAAACATAAAGACAAGCGCCTCCAGAGCAGTTTCAAGAGAAGTGAAACCAGCCCAGATCCCCCAAGATAGCTAAAAATTAGTTGAACCCTTTTTCATCGTTTGCTTTACAAGTTCGACCTTTTTTGCCACACAAAATTTGTATGTTTACCTGTTGTTTGAATACTCGTAGAGACGGCCTCGGTTGGAGAAGACAATCAGAGCAACCTCAGCATCACAAAGCACCGATAATTCATAGGCCTTCTTCAGCAGACCGTTGCGGCGTTTACAGAAGGTCACCTGCCGATTTGTCGTGTTTTCGATCCGCTTGATCTCGATCTTCCCCCTCGCAATCTTCCTCTGGGGAGACAAATCCCTTGCTTGGTCATTGTGGAATTCCATCGATTAATTTCTGCAGCAAAAGTAACATCAGTTTGTGATTCTTGACATAACTAAAATAAATAAAAAAAATCCGAATCAAACTTTTCACCCTTTGTAATTTGGATTCCAGAAACATCAAATGATTACCAAAAATTAAGCTTTAAATTAATACTTCATCAAGAATTGTGTTATCATGTATATGTGACAGCTAGCTAGCACAGGATATATATATACATACAGGATATATATATACATACATGTATGTATATATACACTTCTTAATTTGTAAGATTATTTGCGGCCGCACTAACCTGATAACGGGTTGAAGGTTTCTTGAGAGCAGAAGACGAATTAAATTTCTGTGTGATGTAAGGAACCGATACAGAAAAATGTTAGGAGTTGTGTATTTATAAAGTGAAGTTGACTCGTAATGCCATGATAATAATAGATAACTTGATCTCTGTTGTTAGCACAGCTAAATTCTTTTTACTTAATTGTATTTTGTATCCCTGCAAAAATTCATGCATACTAATTAATTTCTGTGATATTTTTCTTCGTATATAGTCGTCTCGTGGTCGATCGGAACAAGAACATAAGAAAATTGTTTGAATAAAAATAAAAATCCATTTACTCATTTTTTTTCCTTCTTCGCTCACTTTTTTTAGTTCTATCCCGGCCGAGTGTGTATGACACAGTTACTCCTCCGGGGAGCTAATAATTTGGCCACATTTTCTTTCCTACTTTCACAGAAAATGGCCCTAGAGAACTTCAAAAAGTAAAATACAATTGTAATTTACATTCAATGTTTATTACAGGTGAATATCTGCTAAATACTGAACACACACAAATGGTACTTAACGCGCGGTTGGGTTTTCCAAAATACATCTTATCTATGCTACGGATATGTAACATACGGTGACACCATTTCTTTTGCTATATTGAATGAGAAGTTTACCACTCCACGGTAACCATGGGATTCTAAAAGTAAATATGTTTCTCGTGTCGTGATGTCTAATATAATTGTCGCTTTGGTCCTCTAAATTTCATTCTCAGCCCAATAAATTTGTTTTTTTTTTAAAAAAAAAACTTTTTTCAATGATATGACACCACATCAGTAATATCTAGTACCATATCAATACTTTGACTGAAAAAATTGAAAAAACAAAATTATTAAATTAAGACTGAAGTTTGATTATATAGATTATCAAAATTACAATTAAGCTAACTTATGTGATCGATTTTACGATTTTCCCTCTTCTGTATTTATATATGACTGAACTTTACCATTAATCGATATACCTTTTTCTAGATGAGTTTTGTTTGTCTTTGTGATGTATTTGTTCACCCTACTCGGTTGATCAGTTTATGTTAGCATAATGGTCGTACTCTAATGCTAAATCCAATTGTTCAAAATTGATTTGGACATGCGAGGTTCGTAGAAATATACGAACCTCACATGATCAAATTAAAAGTAGACTATTAGATGGCTGTAACCCTTATGCTAGCATCTCATCTGCGGAATTTGCTCGATTTTACTTTTTTTTTTTTGTTTTTGTTTTTCAATATAACTTTAACTAAGACGTGATTTGAGTTGACCTAGCTAGCAAGGTGACTCTGGCTCATTTCTTGGGGATTGGTTTGGATATTGTCATGCAAAATATGAATTATCATTTTTCTTGAAAGATTGGTCATCCTACGATATATTACCTACCAAAACCCTTTCACGTTATTATGATAACTCGTTGTTTTGATAACTAAAATTATTGTTTGTACCAAATTTGTTTGTGGCTTCTGATTATATATGTTGTGTTTAGAATTCAACTTTTATATTCATTATATGTATTATGTTCAGAAATATTTTATAATAATAGGTTAACTAGATAACGATATTGTAAAATTTAACCAGTGTGTATGATATAAATAGTGATTGCCTATTTTAGACGAGGTTATTAAAATTATACATATATATCTTGTTTAAGAATTTAAGTATTAATTTAACATAAAAACTCTTATGAGACGGTCTCACGAGTCAATTTTGTGAAACAGATATCCGACTCGACCCATGAAAAATTATTAGTACTTTTTAAGTCAAAAATATTATTTTTTATTCCAAATATGGATCGAGTCGATTCGCCTCATGGAAAAAAACATTGATCATCGTCTCACAAAAGACTTATTAAATATTAAAATACCACATATTATTTTTCAACCTGAACTTTTTTTAAAAATGAGGATTTATGACATAAGAACAAAATTGATATAAAAGAGTACACAAGCATTGTTACATATGTTTCACTTTCATTTTCCACATTAATGGAGAGATTAAAACATGTATATCCTCCCTCAATTTTAGGCAAAAAATAGGAGAAAAAATTTCTTTGATGTTAGATTATAGTTGAGGTTCTTATTAAGTTATACGTACTAACAAATTTTTAATTGATTTTGTAAAGTACTGTTAAAATTATAATTATACTCTCATTGTTGATGACCCTTCCTAAAATAACATCTTTTTAAATCTTACAATCTGATCTTTATCTATATTTTAATTTTTTAAATTAAATAAAAATCATTAATTTTAAAATAACAAAAATTGTCGTATTTAAATAATTATTCCAATTGTATAAAATACTCAATGCTTGCAAAAAGATCACTAATATAGATAATGTTCCACTTCACAGATGAAAGGCGTCAATTGATTTTCTTCTAATTATGTTAAGAAAAGAAACAACTTTCTGAAAATATCCTCAATGTAATTGTTATTATAGGAAATAGGTATGAGAAACACATCAAGATATTTATTTGAGCCACCTCACTTTGTAGTGGACTCGCAACTCGCATAAACCTCTCCCAAATGAAGCCACGAATTTCAAATCTATTTGATTGCATTGATGAATTTATGTTTGGTGAATTTTAAATTCACTCTTTTATTAACTTATGTGGATATAACCGCAATTGTGATGGATTTGAAAAACACATTTTATATTCCATTTATTAAAGTATTTATGGATTGCGAATAACAGGATAAAAACTAGAGAGGATAATATATATACGCACCTATTATTGGAAAACAACTTTTTGTTTTGTACCGAATTTTGGATTTTAGTCGATTAACTTGTCGAATTTTGGATTTGATGAACTAAATTTTAATTCCTGGTGGGTGTTGATCTAACTGCTGACATTTTGTGTCAACTTATCGTTAATATTTTTCTGACATCACATCTTTATTTTCTGGTGCATGTCAGCACTACGACGAAATGACTAAAATGCAAAAGTAAAAAAAATTTAAAAAAAAAAAAAATCAAAGTCACTTCACAAAAACTAAACGTGAATACTTAGTGATACTCACGGGAAATTTAGGGTCCGATTCCGACGAGTGTCACTAGTCCAGACGCAGGTTTTGAAATTGTCCTGAGCCTTAAATCACGAATAAGAAGGAGGCCGGGAGGGTCAAGTCAGAGACTGAGGATATGAAGTGAGAGCAGCTAAGAGTGCTGCTGAAAAATAATATAGTGAATGAATTATCATACGCTCAAACCTGGTATTTATAGAAGAATACATGGGCTCTTGATGTGCCTGTCTTCCATTTGAGTTAGGGATGGGCCAGGGGTAGTGGGCATATCCATGGGGTATCACTTAGTGAACCAAAACTCAAAATAAGACAAGTTAGTGAAAAATAAAATAAATTTCCCACCATTATTTGTGAAATAAAATAGAAGGATATTGGGAACCTTATACATTATTAATTTCATTTTTCTTTAAACGCGTGGGGTGTCGTATTCATACTCCCAACTAATTATTTCATCGATGGTTTTGAGATTCCTTATAACATTATAACACAATACAACGTACACCAAAAGCAATAGTGAAAGCTTCCAAATAGTTTGATGGAAATTGAATCATATAAAAAGTGCATGCCCTAAAGTCATTTTAGAAACAATATTCTTTCAAAGAAGGGGACCGACCTACATACTCAGGTAGGAATGATAGTTGGATCCATCCCCCTCCCTACTCCTAATTATTTTTACGTGCAACTTTGTCAAAAAGTTTGATTTTGGAGATGGCTTAATCTTCATTTATAGTGTGCCAAACAAATTATATATACTGAGTGTTCGATCCATGAACACACATAAAAATTGTAATTTTGATCTTTTATGTTATCGAATATCATTTTATATGTATGTCATCTTTTGGTTTTTTGTAATTTTGATCATTTTTCCACGTGACGTTGACATGGGACGAGGTGTGCAGTGTCACATCACCACTCTTACAAAAAAAGAAAAAATAAAATTACCGAAAATGATATATACATGACTAAAATTGAAATTTGTACCACAAAAAGTCAAAAATATAAAACCAACTTTGTAATTTTTCTTGAATTAAATGATAGTGCATACGTATAATATATTTATGAAAATTAATTATGAAACACAATTAGAAACTAAATAATTTAGTTCTATATTAAATATATCTGGACTGGATTCTTATTGATGTTGAGATATGAAAGAATTCAATTCAAAGACCTAACGTAATTAATGAATGGCCCATAATCAATTTCGCGTATTAAATTTTACCCATTGGCGTCCACGCTTGATTGAGAAATTTAACAGAAATAGTATCCAAACAATAATCAAGAATGTAAGGTTTGGATTTATTTGGAACAATCCATGATTACTTCAACAAATGATAATGGTTTTTTTTTTTTATTTTTTAATTCTAATTTACCTTTCGACATTTCTCTGAAAATCTTTTATAATCGACGTGAATGATGATATTCAACATATTTATTTCATTTTGTGTCTGGTTCGAGTTTTACAAGAATTTGAATCGAACACCGACTATGTTATCATTTTTTTCGATTTACCGTATCGTCTCATATTAGTGTTTGTGGTATATATTCCAGGCAAAAACTTGTGTGAGATGGTCTCACGGGTCGTATTTGTGAGACGAATCTTTTATTTGGGTCATCCATGAAATAGTATTACTTTTTATGCTAAGAGTATTACTTTTTATTGTGAATATGGGTAGGGTTGACCCGTCTCACAGATTAATATCCGTGAGACGGTCTCACATGAGACTCACTCTATATTCCAAGTACTTTGTTCGGACTTTATAACCATCCATGCATGCCTAGTTGTTTATCTTTAAACATCTTTTATGTTGTAGTTGCGGTCCTGATATACTGAATTTTAACTATATAAGGCAAACAAAAAGAATTGTTATTTCCTAGAGGAGCTCTCTTCCATTAATTTTGATTTGGGAATCTCTTTTATTGAGGGAAAGTGTTGAAATTTTTTATTTATTTATTTTAAATAATGTCTCGAACGCATGCTATGACTATTAATGCAGAAATATAAAGAATTTGAGAAGCATCCTATATTTTTTTGGACAAAAGATGGAATATTCTTACTCTCAATTTCGAAAACAATTCGATTAGGTCTAGGAAGTTGAGTGTAAAAATGCTTTAATTTGGTTGATTGTAATCTATATTATGGGTGTATTGTTATATTTAATTTATATTCTATCGACGAAATTGGAAGAGAGAATTTAATCTCAATTTCGGCTATAAATATATATCTGATAAGTGAGCTCAGGTTAGATTATATCATATGAAACAACAATACAATATCAGAAAATTTATATTTTTAGTTTTTTAATTTGCATATTTTTCAATTCTAGTCATGTTACGAGTCAATTTGCAGTCTTAGTACAGTAAAATTGACTCATGGCATAATAAAATTGCCAAAAATATAAATTAAGTTACCAAAAATATAATTTTCTAATACAATATCTATCACTTAACAAAGTACAAGTACATGACACCCGAGGGCCCATGCTTGAGAGTTCAAGAATTCATTTTTCAATTTCTTGATATTCTCTCTTCCTTCTTCCTCTCTTTGTTACGTTATTTTAAACAAATAACTTTTAAATCGAATTCTATATTTATACAAACCTGAAATCAAATCTTAAGAGAAATAGTTAAATTTAACATTTCTCTTAAACAAAAGACGAAAATTGCAATTCAAATCCTCAAACTCTCACATAATGTACGTTAAATATGTTTGGTTTGTGACAATTGTGTACAATTATCAACATTTTCTTCAAAGCACAAGAGAAAGGACTTATCACATCCTAATGATAATAAATGATGGGGATTACAAATACTATTTATCCATTCAAAATACATTAAAATTAAACCAAATATTCTCCAAAACGAATGTTTTTGCACGACCTATTGTTGCTGCACTATCTAATTTCTCCCCGTGGATCGGGGCGAACTAGTTTGGCTACTTAAACTTGAAGGGTCCTTCTTCCAGTCAGGATTCTGAAAGCATTTCAATGATCTAACCTGTACATGCATTCCATCATATTCAAAAATTTGAAACAAGGAAAATAATTTCTATAACGACAAGTCGACAAGAAAGGCCACATTCAATCTGCTCAATATAATAAAGCTCGTTCTTGTCTTAATGATGTTGCATACGCTTGCAAGTACAGTAAGTCATCGTTTTTCAAAAAGCTTGATCTAATGAGAGATGGCTAAACAATAATTTTTCACTTTAAAAATACTGCCTCATGTGTAAGTCGAAAATCGTATATATATATATCTGCAGGTGTTAACATACAAGGCATTCAAATGAACGCAGTGTGTGTGGGGGTGGTGGTGTTCGAATCAAAGGGTTTTGAACAAGTGACCTTTAGGCTCTGACACCGTGTTATAAAATAGTTTAACTAATTTATCAAAAGTGGTAAATAATTTTATCTTAACAATATTAGATACGCATCCCACTCACATGAACACAAGGCGTGTGAAAAGGAAGGGAGATAATATGGAGAGAGAGAGAGAGAAAGGAAGTAGAAAAACCGACCTTCCAACGGCTTCTGTGGCCAAATCTGTTGTAGATGGATTCAAGCTTTGGGATTATTTGCTTGAATGTTGGTCTATCAGCTGGATTTTCGCTCCAACACCGCTCAATCAACCTGTAAGAGTAGAAAAAGCAAGCCAAAAACAAGTTTGAATTGGCATAAATGTTTGGACTGAAGGTAAGAATATGACGTGAGTATGAAATACAATCAAGTGATATAAAAACTAAACAATGAGAAAGAACAATGAGCTGTATCATTTCTCCATGATAGGTGTGCAAGAAAACATTTGCATAACTTAAGAAATCCTGAGTACTTACTCCTTCAATCCATGTGCATATAACTTTGCTGAGGCTCTAAAAGGTGGCCGTTCTTTTGCAGCATAAGATTCGGGAACTTCATAGTCTTCCTTTGCGTATAACGGTCGGTGGCCTTCAATCATCTAAGTTTAGCACATCAGAAAGACGAGTTAATGGAAAGCTGGTATAGAAGACGTAGTTTGTCAAAGTGACACTTGCTTAACAATAAGCATACATTATGTTTCTTGTTAAATCGAGTCATGTGATAATAGATGCAGTACATTAACAAATAAGACAACTTATGATACAAAAGCAAATTACAGGTGCATAATGGAAAAGATCCCACCTGTCCACCAAATAAACGGTATGATGCCAGGATTAATTTAAATTTGAAATTCGTCAAATATGTACCGTATTAAAAAGTAAATCAACTCTAGTATCTGAATTCTTGATATGGTCTCCAAATACCGATGAGACACTCCAAGGCTACTTTAGTGAAGAGTTAAAAGAAACACAAGGAACTATAGAACTATTATAAATGAATATTTTGCTTGATTCAAGTATATCTGCTATGAATCAATCAATCGTGATCCAATTAAGTTCCAAACAGAATCTGCATGTATATTTCTACATGCATCCTAATTAAATTCTGCTTTTTTCTCTAGTACTGTATATTTCTACATGCATGCTAATTAAATTCTGCTTTTTTCTCTAGTACCCTGTATATTGTTTGATATATACGATGCTACTATCATCAACAACTTCGATATATAAGTGGGAAACTCAGCGCATAGCTGAATTGAAAAACTTGTTCGGGCCATGCAAATAAACGGAAATGCCTTTCTAACCTAACATGTTCAAGCGTTTAGGTACATCACCTCTTGTAGAATCAAAGCGAATGAGAAAACATCCACTTTGGTATCGTATTCCTCATTTTTGAAAACTTCGGGAGCCACATACCGACCTGGCAACACAGGAATAATATTCACAGAAGCAGTCATTTATTTACTTATGTACTTCTAAAGGTTAAAGAATCATTCAGTTCTAAGTGAAAAATTACTAGATATTTATATGCATATATAAATGAGGATGGAATCTTGTTCCACAAGGTCCTTCCAGGAGTGGAACCGATGACCAAAATGAATCCTATGCGGACTAGATATTTCCAAATTATAATGTCCTAACCCTCAAGTATTTTTTGCAAGAAAGAATCTTCAGAGTCGCAAACTCACAAGAAGTATCCTGACAACTAAGAGGCCTATCTTCTTTAACTCTGTTGGCAACTTCTAGAAGCTTGCTAACGCCGAAGTCTGCAACTTTCAGATTTCCAGAATCATCCCTCAAGATATTTCTGATTTGTAGTGAAAAAATAAGAGTAAATTCTTTGAGAAATTAGAACAACATAATGGAACTATTTCAACAATCACCCTAGAATTCTAGCAAAAAAAAAAAACTTACGAAGGCTCAAGATCACGATGAATAATTGCTTCAGGTTTATGTTCATGTAGATAGTTCATTCCCCTGCATACCAAAATTTGCAAGACAAAAGTGACGTCCTAAATTATTATAGTGAGTAAGGAAGTTAGCATCAACACAACGTACCCCGTTGATAAGAGTTAATTTGGGGCATTTTCGTGAGCCCTATAATTCTTTGTGTCGTGCATGTGTGTATTGAATATCTCTTGTAATTGTCGCATAAGATTCCAAATAATGATGATTTCTTTGTGCGGCTATGGTTTTCCCATTTTGATTTAAGAACATTTTTCTCAGTAAAATTGTGTTCTAGTCTATTATTTTCCTTTCAATTTTCATTAATTGTTCTGAGGTTTCTTATGACAAAATGTTAGCAATACAGGAATAAAATTTTCTAAATGTCAAATCTGCAGTCTAATTTAGTTTATTTCTATGAAAAACTATTCATGTGACAGTAACAATCATTATCCTAAGTGATAAGAGATTGAAACGAAAAAGATAAATAACCGGAGTTCTCAACTTCTTTCCGTGTAAAAGAGATGAGATGAGAATCAGCAGCATGTCTAAATACTTTTGAATCTCAGAAGTCTGTAAGAAAACACGTTATAAAAAAAACTTGAAAAAATATTAAACCTTGCAATGTCCATAGCAAATCTTAGAGCTGCTACAGGTTTAAGAGCTCCTTTTCTTTTCAAATACTCATGAAGGTCACCCTGAAAATACATATATAAGGAAGATAAGGCCCAATATTAAATTAATCATCTAACTACATGTCTAATACAGTATAAACCATTTCAAATAGAAGAAGAGGAAACAAAACAAAACATTGCTAAACCAGAAAAAACTTTTGAGAGACAGAGTATATTTCAACATAACAAGCAATATATTATGCTTGTATAAGAAATTCAAAACAAGTAACAAATAAACTTCAGAACAAATGAGTTCATGCGAAAAGTTAGCAAGGAAAAAAGATCAGAAGAGTTCAATTCACTGAAGTATTTAAAACAGTTTCTCAGGAAAACCTTTGGTAAGTATTCAGTAACAATCATCATAGGACTACTTTGTGTCACGGCACCAAGAAATTGAACAACATTTGGATGTCTTATTTTCTGAAGCAACGCAAGCTCATCTCTAAATGCCCGCCTGGAAATTCCAGTAGTTTAGAACGTGTGAAGTTGAAAAATTAAAATACCATGCAAACTATCAAGGAACTCACACTTTATCTTCATCAGCAATACCCTCCCAAAATGGTTTAACAGCAACTTGTGTTCCACCCCACGAAGCTATTCTGAAGGTTCCCTAAAATATTCCATCAAAAGAGTGAATAAAAACTATGTCAAATTTAACTACTATCAAATTGACAAATCTTATTCGCCGTTTGAATAATATCTCATGAATTTCAACCAATTGAATGTTAGATTTCCAAATAGTGAGGCTTGTCGTCAGCTTGTTTATCAAGAATTCGATCGTGAAAGAAAATTGCTGTTCTAATAAGCAATGTGCCAGAGTTAACCAAATACCTTGGTTATTTTAATACTGTTCGAGAAATCGAGTTCTCTTGGATTAATCTCGTATTCTGGTACCTCACGAGCATTTTGAACATGCATTGGAGCAGGAGCCATCTGATGAAAACACAGAAAGCAATTAACCCCAAAGGACAAAGGCCACTAAAGAGAAAAAACCAGCTACCAGTTCCAAAAAATTCTTGATACACGAAAAACGTTGTAACCAAAAATAAAATAAAAAACAAAGCCGCTTACCAAACGCTTAGCGCCATATTTCTCCAACAGATTGATCACACCATAACTCTTATAATGTGTTGCATCTGCAAGAGGCTGTTCAAACGAGAATAGGAGGCATAATTGAGATAGAGAATTGTAAATATACCCCCAAAGATTTCGCAAGTCTACACTTGAGGACTAGGACATTTCCATCTTGTACAAGGTGCATTACTCAAGAATCTTCAGAGACATATATACATAGAAAATACAATGAGACTGACGAACTTTAAATTACTAATAATTTACAAGAGTTAAAGGAAATAGTAAACCAAGAATAAAAAGCAAGGAACAAGTTCCATAATAGAAACCTTTTTTACTCAATGAACAAATTAAACTTGTATAGTCTCAGAGTCAAACCATACCGTGCTTCCCCATCTATCTTTAAGGTCTAACTCCGCCCCGTTTTCAATCAACAACTTGGCAACGTCATGGTTTCCCTGGCAAGCAGCAACATGAAGAGCAGTCCGATAATCGATATCTCTGAAATTAACATCTGCACCAGAATCTAAAAGCTCCTTCATTCCTTCTAATTCACCCTCGTTTGCCAAGAACATCAGCCTCAACCCAGGATCAATGTCACTCACATCTCCAAATTGATGCTCACCATCCATGTCGTCCAGGCTCTCGGAGTCCCGCTCTGGAGCCATGGACGACTGCTTCAACAGTGTAAATCTGACAGGCATACCGGATTCCATTGGAAAAATCCGATCAAGAATTCCTCTTCACAAGAATTTTCAATTATCGAGGCAATATCAGTCACAATCAATACGGAATCAGATCTGTAAATTGCAATCAAGAAGAACGTTACATAAGATATTAAGCACCGAGTCTTTTAACAACTGGAATCAATAAAATTTTCAAGAAAATGTAGCTCACGCCGTATTTGCATTCAAATGCCTAGAAGGAAGGCTGTATAACGCGAAACAGAATCAAAAGTCAATATCAAAGAAAAAACTGCTCAAGAAAAGAACAAAACCCAATAATCCGCCAATAAAAGTTGAAGTATTCGAGTTTCAACCCTAAGAATTCAAAGATAGTTGAATTACTGAAAGAAAATTCAAACCCACCCTATATTTTTGGAATCTAACAGTTGAAATCGAAAATCAGAGATAATTCATGATTGAATCCTAAATTATGATGTAGGGAAGCTTTCGAAAGGAAAAATTTAGGTGGATAATTACAGACAAGAATTAAGCAACAATTTCGAAGTGCTTTTACTATTCATTATTCGTGTGTATATAATGAACTAGTGGCAGCTTTACGAATATTGAGGAGAACAGGTAGACGTTGACAAATTCGAATATAAGGAAGGAGAGTGGAATTTACGCGGTGAAGGATGGCGCGTGTACATTTGTGGAACAGGTAGACGTTGACAAATTCGAGAGTGAAATATATGAATACTGATGGTTACGTGGCTGGACATAAAGCCCGTCTTGTGGCTAAAGACTACAACAACAATTCGGGTGGTTCTTGCTATTGCTCTATCTAAAGGATGATCGTTACAACAACTCGATGTCAACAATACTTTTCTTAATGGGTCTCTTCAAGAAACCAATTTTATGCAGCAACCTCTTGGATTCGAACGTCTACAATCCGGGTTGCCACTTGTGTGCCGTCTCCATAAAGCCATCTACGGCCTTAAACAAGCACCACGTGCTTGGTTTGATAAACTTAAAGTTGCTCTTAGGTCCAAAAGTTTTGTTCAATCCAAGGCAGATGCATCTCTGTTTATCAAGGCTACATCATCTTGCGTGATTTATATTCTTGTCTATGTTGATGATATTATTATAATAGGTAATGATATATCGAAAATCAAGGACCTTATTTCACAACTGCATGCGCAATTCTCTCTAAAGCATTTGGGTGATCTTTCTTATTTTTTGGGCGTTGAGGTCTCCTGACGAAGGATACATTATGTTTGTATCAAACTAAGTATATTCATGACTTATTTGCTCGAACCAAGATGGATAACGTGAAGCCTCTTCCCACTCCCATGGTCTCCGGTCTAAAACTATCTTCACAAGAAGGGGATACATTTGATGATGTAACACTCTATAGGAGTATAGTAGGTACTCTACAGTATTTGACCATCACACGCCTCGATATCGCCTATAGTGTGAACAAGGTGTGCCAATTCATGCAAGCTCCTCTTCATCTAACTGGAAGATAGTCAAACGAATCTTTCGCTACTTAAATGGCACGATGAATTTCGGTCTTCAACTTACTGCCTCTGCACCCCTATCTCTTCATGGGTATTGTGATGTGGATTGGGCTGATTATCCGGATGATCGTTGCTCTGCCTCAGGTTTTTGTTTGTTTCTATGAGGCTCTCCAATTGTTTGGTGCTCTAAGAAACAACCTGTTGTCTCCAGGCTGAATATCGTAGCTCAGCAAATGCCACTTCAGAATTGATCGGGCTTCGGTCTTTGCTCACTGAGTTACATATTCCACTATCCAAATCTCCTCTCTTATGGTGTGACAACCTCAGCACCATCTCTCTGAGTGCAAATCCAGTGTTACATTCTAAACCTAAATATATTGAACTGAATCTTTATTTTGTAAGAGAAAAAGTTCTCTCTGAAAATCTAAGTGTCCAACATGTTCCCTCGATTGATCAAGCAGCCGACATTTTAACTAAACAGTTATCCTCAGCTGCCTTTCATCGATTAAGACTCAAGCTCTGCCTTGGTTTAAATCCCCACCTGAGCTTGCGGGGGGAAGTCAAGTGATTCATACATCATGCACCACATGATGCACATGGTTGTAGAGGATCACACCTTGGATGCTTCTGGAAGATAATAGAATACTCTTCCGTTAGATTGTTGTAACAAATTGCTTTTATCTTTTATTTTTCATTTCATTTATTTACATCATATAAAGACTCTTGTATTCACTCAAGGAAATATACGAAAGATTTAATATTTCCCACAATACATTTTCTCTCATCTATCTTCTTCTCTTTTCCTAACTAATCCATTAAGAAAGGAATTCGTAGGTTCGATATTCCCGCCGTGATTAACAATCTGCTCCTCCAAGAACTCAATCTCAACTCTACAACTTCTTACATTGCGAATCATAATCTTTTCTACGAAAAAGGAGTACAAATCATTGCTATGGTGAATCCTCCCCTCTTCAAATGCATTCAAGAAATAATAAAATTTCGACCTTAACAAATCATCATGGCTATCAGTGGTCAATCTTGACTTTCTCGATTGTTTTCTTAACAATTCGATTTGTTTTTTGACATCCACAGGTAACTTACATTCTGTAAGAGGGAAAACATCCTAAAGGACAGATATTTCCTGGTTCAAATCATTAAAATGATCCGAAATCGAGTGGTTCTGAAGCAACAGCCACCACTTACTCGAACCTTTGACATAATCAAGCAAGATTTTCGCCCGGTAAAGAAACAGGTACAACTCCTTCAAGCATAAACGTATCGTGGGATTCACTTGCAAGAACGCGTCGTGAACAGCATCCACCATCCCAGAAATCACCTGAATTTTCCGAATCAAAAGTGAAGCATTTGACAGACCCCCCGGTAAAGGAAACCCCACCAACGACAGTTATCTCGACGGGAAAATCGCCGCCGATGACTAACACGACCGAGAATTTTACAAATACGTTGCAAATACTCAAAGGGGTCATTAACGTGCTCAAATAAATTCTAGAATGCGTGAAACGATGTGTGACCATTGTCTTTCAGTGCATCTCATATAAACAGGAATAGCTACATATTCCTGAATCCAGGTAAAAGTTGGAAAAGCAACTCGAAGAAAAAAGCAGCGAAAGGCCAGTAACATATATAAATCGGTGTAGGATTTGTTTGTAATTATCAAATGACTGGAATTTCAGTAGGTTGATTCACGTTTTCTCAAGGAAAATTCAATGCAGTCTCCCTGAAAGCGACGTTGGCCCAAGCTTTCAGAAGTAAGAGAACAAAGGTGCGTAGTTATTACTCCATATTCATATATATTTCAAAGATTCGATTTTTTGTGTGTTTTTACTAAAAAAAAAAAGGTAAAGGTGCCTCCTTGTTAGAAAACAGAACATATGCTTGCTTACGGAGAACAGTGTTTATGCTCTTTCAATTCGATGCTGGCACAACCGAGAATTTTAGGGAAGGCGAAGTGAGATTTGATAAGAGACCATCATGGATTTAGGGGGATCGGCGGTGTTCTTTGAAGGATTAATTAATAGCTTTCATTTCTCTATTTTTTTTTTTACTTTTACATATATTATATGATATTATCCATCTCTCCACCCTCTTTTTCTTCTCTTTTTTTATTTTATCACAAATTAATTTATAAGATAAAATAATAATAAATATAAGACAAAATATAATATATAAAAGTGTGACCGACTATTAGATATATTGTTGACCAAATAAATCCAAACGTTAGTTCTATGTGAATAATACTGCATTTTTTTTTCCCGAAGCTAGATTTATAAATTTCACAATAGAACTCGGTGTTAGTCCTAATAAGTTGGCTCATTTATTGTAATTTCAAAGAGTAGATTTAATGTAATATCATTTCACATATCTACATTTTATATTTGTAAGATGGATCAATCTGATTAATATATAAAATAAAAAATAATATTTTTAATATAAAATAATATTTTTTATTGATAGTGTCGGATGAAAAATATAGAAACAATATTATAAAAAAAATGTTAGTGAAATCGACGGGATGTATGTTAAGTGACATCACATTCGAAACACAATATAAATGTCGTGTCGTGTAATAATAAAATAAAATAAATAATGCCGATTTGGGGAAAACGTGGTTCGTTTTTGTGGACTCAAGCCCTTAAAGTGATTTCGGACTTCCACGTCAGCTCCCATCCCATATATTTTAATTTAATAAATAATAATTCATTTTTGCATTTATTTATGGTTTAACCTATTCTCAACTCGGCCGATCAACTTGGAATTTCTCCCATTTTCTGATTCTACACAGCGAAGGAAAGAGGAAACCTTACGTGATTGTCGGGTTCACTGGAGATTTTGCAGCCATGAATGTGTTTAGATTTGCTGGTGACATGACGCATTTGATAAGTATTTTGGTCCTCCTCCTTAAAATTTATGTCACCAAATCGTGCTCAGGTTGGTATTTCCGCTCGAGTTCTTTGTTGTTGGCGCAATTTGATTGGTAAACGAGTTCATGTATTAGGGTTTGTATTCTAGCTATTACGAGTTGATTGATTGATTGGCAATGCGGTGATGAATTTTGGTTTCGCTTCCTGGTGATGCGTCTATGCTTTGCGAGGATTATAATTTATATGGCAGTGCTTACCTATTCTGTTACTTCTTAATTCTTATGCGTACGGTATGGAGTGGTAGGGTTGGGATATTTACGAAAATGTAGTTGGTCAACCATTTTATTTATTTTTTTTAAAAAAAGACCTACAGTTAAGTAGGATTAGATAAGAAAATAACTGGTAGGGTTTTAAAATTGCCAGGAGTTTTTTTTTTTATTAGGCATTTTTAATCAATTTTTTTGTATTTAGGTATTTAGGACGAGGTTCTCATTTTTCTTGCTGTGGGAAAAATCTGGATTTTTATAGAGTTTTTTCCCGCTGTTTTTTCATTATTATTTTTACTCTCAATTACATATTTTTCTCTCATTTTGTTTTATCGAGTAGTCTTTAACTCTGTATTATGTCTACGCATACGGCATACACCAATAATTTATGATTTCTTTCCGTGTCCAAAGATATTTCTTCCTGCTGTCAAAAAAAAAAAAAAAAGATATTTCTTCCTCACTCGTATTGATGTATCTCCTTCCATCGAGCAGTACTTATTGACTGGCCTTATTACTGTTTGTAATGCTAAGTGACTGTCATGTTGTCCATTAACACAAGTATTAGCGCGATTCAATTCTGTCTTGCCTGTGATGTGATCAAGAATCGGTTACGAGAGGTGATTTTTTCTATTCCTCATATGGTGTTGTGAAATACTGTCAGTTGAGCGTGTCTCTCGATAAAAAATGTTGGTAGTTTATGGGTTACATTAAAAAATAAAATAAATCTTGCCCTAAATCCCCATCCCAAGTAAAAAACTAAAGATCACATTTTTGTCATCGGTTTTGTGATATTTACGTGTATAGATGTCCTTACGGTAAGAAACAACGCATGCTGTCACAGTTATATAGTGTGCATATGTTCCTTGAACTGGTGAAACATTAAATTGTGATATATTGTATATTCTGACTTTGGTAGTACTTATCTTTAATATTAGATGGTGTGAAACTAATGGTCATTTATGCTTTCAGGGATTTCATTGAGGACGCAGGAACTGTATACAATTGTGTTCTTGGCTCGGTATCTGGATTTGTTTACTGACTTTATTTCAGTGTACAACACTCTGATGAAGTTGGTGTTTGTGGGAAGCTCTTTGGCCATAGTATATTGCATGCGGTTTCACCGCGTTGTGCGGCGTTCCTATGACCGTGAGCTTGACACCTTTAGGCATGATTTACTACTAGTATTCTGTTTTCTCTTGGCACTTCTTGTTCATGAGAAGTTCACATTTCAAGAGGTCAGATCATCTCCTTTTTGTTTCAGATCTTGATTAGTTGATGCTGTTTGAAGTAAATAACATTTACAGATTGTGGTATTTAGCATATGCTTTGTATTAAGTGCCTTAATGTGCTATGTCTACGTCTTTGAGAACTCTAAATTTATGTCTTCTGATCCTTGATTTCGCACTTGTCCACTTCTGCCATTGAAATTGGTTGCCAAAATGTCATGCTCAACCCGACAATTTCATAGATCAGAGAAAATCTTTGGTCTTTGATGATGGTTTGAGATTTTCACTCTGCTTAGCTGAAAAATGGTGTTGAAAGTTTAATTTTTTGAAAATATAAATATGTTACTTTTCATTAGTTGCTGAGTAGCCAGATGTCATGTCGCTGTACTTGAGCAAAAAACATACATCAGGTTGTTGTTATATCGACACAATCCCTCTTGACTCTAGGTACTTTGAGTTTGGTGGTTGTAGCTAACATTTATTATTTATTACTTTGGGACATGAAGTATTTGTCCTCTTTCACATGGCATCACGAGAATTTATTTCCCTTGGGATGACATGACCTTGGTGGAAGGCTTTCAATGGGTCTCATTAAGTGTGCTGCTGGATATTTATCTTTGCTGTGTTGAGTCAATCAGCCATTTTTTGAAATTGGTGAACTAGCTGTTTTTGTTTGCATTTGTTGCTTTTGTGATTGTGGTTTGATGTTAATTGTTAATTTTGATTAAACATATTCCAGATATTTTGGGCATTTTCGATTTACTTGGAGGCTGTTGCAATTCTACCACAATTGGTTCTCTTGCAAAGAAGTGGAAATGTGGACAATCTGGCTGGACAATATGTTTTCTTTCTCGGGTAATTTCAATTTTCTATTTTACTGGTTGCTGGAAAATTTAAACTTCAAAATATTTTTTGTCTAAAAAATACATACCGGCAAGAGCTGTGTTTGCTAAATTTTCCCAATACTACCTGCCTGCGGACTTTCGATTGTTGAATCATGTAATTTCATCTGCTGAGGCATCATGCGCTACTTATTCTCTCATGTGTTTTGCCTGTTTTCTTAAATTTACGGATCAAATAGATCACATTTTTGCAATGTTAACTGGCTGAAACCCTCCCATCTTTTTGCTGCACAGTGCCTATCGAGCATTCTACATCCTGAACTGGGTATACCGCTACTTCACAGAGCAGCATTTCACTCGATGGATTTGTAAGTCACGGTTATAAAACTGTTGGATGAGTTTTTTATTTGCTCTGATTATTAACAATCTTTCTTCTTTTGCCAGCCTGCGTCTCTGGGCTTCTCCAAACAGCTCTGTATGCAGACTTTTTCTACTATTACTTCATCAGGTGAGGACCCCCTCTTGAAAATATAGCTCTCCGGCCTCATAAGTATCTGAATTATTCCCATCGTTAAAGAAATTTTACCACGTTATTGCAGCTGGAAAAACAAAGTGAAACTGAAGTTGCCAGCCTGATACAAAAAATATTGCATATGGTACACAGATACAACTGAATCTGCTATTCGTACTGTCGTAGCATAGTTTACACATCTGTAGCAAGTTATTGTTGAAATGAGCCTCACTTATGACAGAGTCGAGTCGAATCACGTCTTCCCATATTTATTTGGGAGAATTAGGTTCCCAGCTTGCTACTACCTGCAGCCTGTGACATACTTAAAAAGCTATGTTCGTTCTATACATGTAAATTCTGGACCTGGTTCGAGATCTGCTCATATTTGTAACTTCACACATATAGTTTGTCTCTTTTGACAGATCAAGTATGATTTTAGCATGCAGAGGAAATTTTGGTGATGGTTACAAACGTATTAAGATTTTGTGGATGGACACAGTTGGAATCGTTCTGTTTAAGTAGTCAGTAGTTGAACCAAGTACTATTATCTGAAGAAGCATGCTCCAAGAGATGTACGAGAAATTAAACCAATATCTATATTTATTAAACCACCTTTAAATAGGATATTCACTTCCCCAATGACAGGTAAGAAGGTAAATAAATTTTTTTTCGTATATTATAATAGTTATAACTAATTATGTTACATGTTAATTTCTTTCCAGCAAAATATTCTGATCAATTTAATTTCAAATTTTCATTTATATTCTGTAAGACGTTTATGTACTCAAATAAAAATTAATCCATGTACCAGTAACACAGTTTCAGAATTGATCCTGAAAATGCCAAAAAAATAATATTTTGGTTTATTATTAGTAAACTCAGATGTACAAAAATTTAGTAGTGACGGGTAATTGGGTACTCGATAGAGGTCAAAGTCCAATTTAAACACCTTTTGTTACATTTGTATAGAATATTGTTAGATATCACATTTTACATCGTACAATGCCCAACCCAACGACCAAAGTGCTGAGTAATTTATGGAAGGAGTCGGTGACTCACTTCAAGCGGTTTAATTCGGATCCAACTGGGTTTTTCAGGTACCTTATGTTGCAATGTTTAATGTTTTTTTTCCAGTAAAAATAAAATCATAGATCAAAAGTGTTCAAGTACAAATACACCAGACATATATGAGCAAATAAAATGAGACATAACTATATCTACAAAAGTAACAGTAAAACATCAAACTTGTCCAAAACAATGAAAAACATGCACTTGCTAACTTAGAAAACTAATAGATGCTGCTGGAAAGTGAAGGTAGAAGCATTTGAGCACAAAAATCTTGATCTTGTAAAACGATACTGCAACCGAAGGGCCTTCATCCTAAAAAATCTTACTATTGCGAGATGTTCAGATACTTCAACCCAAGGTTGATGATGGTCGTCCCCCCACAACCAAAATTCAGTTAATGAGATGTTAGTTTTAGAGTGTTATCCTAAATTTGTATCTACTAGTCCTTATTCATGATCACAAATGGGCCACAGAAAAATTATGAATACCACGTGTATAAATAAAGTTTGGTTAGTTTACTGTGCGTATCAAATGGTTATAACTGTGGGTTTCGTCGTCATAAACAAAAGTAGATTGTTGAGGCACTTGGGGTTAGGTTGTACTTGGATTTGGTTTGCCCAAATTGAAAATTTTTGCTTGTGAATATGACATGACAGATGCATATTAACTTTGGTCCAAGTGCAGAACGCCCTGCGAGGAGGGGTGGTGCTGGTGGGGTCAGTCTTTTGGCTAAAAGAAAGGCTACGCAAAAAAGACACTTCTGTAAAGCCTGGTGGGATTACTGCAGGCTAGATTCTTACCAGTTCTGAGAGAAATATACTTGGAACTTTAGCTAGCTTGGTCTTGCAGTTGTGCGGCCATTCAAATTCCGAAGTATTTCATTCACTCTTGAGTCCACTGTGAATTCAGGCTGTTATTTCCTATTGCATCCAAGCGTCTCGTTTATCAAGAATTATTGGGTGTGGTGCATTAAAAATCTAATGTTTATATAACTCTTACATATTAGATAGTTTCGAAGGATTGGCTGTACAATACGAAAGCAGGATCAGAAGAGTCCGAAGTGGTAACAGACACTAATGATCCTCTTGTATCATAGCTGTTATACTCCATGCCCATGAACACATTATAGTGAGACTCGACCGTGATCGTTTTAATATTATGGTTGATTCATATTGCTAAAAGAATTCATTACAGTTTTGGCGTAGAAACTTTGAACAGGTATCCAAATTTTTCTACGGTATTAGCAAGGCAAGGGCGACTTGGCAGAGGCCAAAGGCAAGCTTGGTTAACAGTCATTTGCATAAAAAAACAAAAGGATATATCTTAAGTGCAGGTTTTGAAAAAATATGTCTATAATATAAGTTTTTCATCACCACACCTGGAAAAAGTAATTTCTTTTACATTGGAATCCACATTATCCCCTTGGGTCACATCCTGGTCTGTTGATGAATCACAAATAGACTAGATTCCACACTGGCACATTCCAAGCATATACTAATATAATCTATACGGATATTTCACATGGATCATTAATGCATTAATGTTGGATAATGTGTGTACGATCTAAACTTTATGGTTTTTGTTGTTTCTTGTCTCGATTCTAACCTCTGGCTTGACCCCAACAATCATCATAATCCCTCAACAAATACAATGATACTTTCTCAATTCTAGTACACTCATCTCGAATTTTCTTGACAGAAGTTACGTGCAGAGGAGTAAATTTTCATTCCTATAAACTTAAAATATGGTGTACACAGAATATAGATAAAATTATGTATGCCCGACTTCTTTAATCTTTATCATCAGCATCTCTTTGGAGTACACAAACATGCCTGCGCAAAGTCACAAAAATCCATTACATTAACATAACACCATTTTCTCCGGTTACTTTTCTTGCATTTTCTGTTGAAGAAAACGAAGAAAAAATAAATGTAGCGTATGCTGACATTAAAAGAAAGCCTGGATATTCGTCTCTGATGAGCTTCCAGGGCTCTTCTTAGCTTAACCACCATATCTTGTTCTGTGAAAATCGGGCCCGGCGACGCTAAGAAAGCGCCTCTTGGCACTGGAGGAGACCACAGCGCACTTTGTGTGTAATCAAAGTTGAATTCTGAAACATCATAAAACTTGGAAAGTAGTCTTTGGGATACAGATTTGGACACCAACTGAATCCTCTGTGAGGAATTGGCCAAGATTTGAGCTGGGGATGAGATTTCAGAGACAGACATTTGATTTTGATTATACCTTATAGGATATGTAGAATATATAATTTAATGAAATGGTTAGAATAATAACTAGTTGGGAATCTTGGAATGAATATAAAAGAGTAGTTTGATGGAGACATTTCTGGATTTTTGCAATCATGGAGTGGATATAGATAGCATGATTTAGAATCAAAATTTGACTATTAATTCATGTGTTGAGATGGGAGATACATCTTGTCACATGTCGAGATCAGAGTTAATCGACATCAATGTTGTTTTACAAACACACAATTGAAAACAACAAGTCTTGTAGTATAATATAAACTAAAACCAATTTATTACTCATAATCAATCATAAAATTGTCTTTACAACCTAAATTCTTAAAACGATAAAAATATGTGGAAGCGTTTAGAACTTACTAAGCAGAACTAAAATAAACTTCTTTGAATGAAAGCTTCTCCTATTTATAGAGGGTGGTGAAAATCTTACCATAATTTGATTGATATCATTCCATAATTTGGATATGCTCCTTCCATAAATTTCGAGATACTTCTTCCATAAATATTGAGATGCTTTCTTGTTGAGAAAAACTTATTGTATGTAATATTTTCTTCCAATTAGGTGGATATCCAGTCTTAATTTACAGTATATCTTGCACTTGATTTCGAATTCCATATATTTATTGGTTTAGAATTTCAAATACCATTATTTTTTAATATTTTCGAATTTATTATTTTTACAATAATATCATAATTCGAAAATATATTATTATACATGTGTATATTTAAATAATTATATTTCAAAAAATTTGGGTTCTCACACATGTGATGTTTTTTATTGGGCTAGTTTATGCTTTGTCTTTATAAAAGTTGATTTAACATAGCATGAATATGAGTTCTTTTTTGGTAGGTATGACGCACATCTTTCTTGGTGTAATTACCTTGATTGTTTGATTATCATTCATTTGACAATTCTCAGCCACTCAAATTTGTTTGGTTCTACATGGTGCACTATTTATTACCATGGAGTTTCAACTGTTACAGTAATTTTTGGTGACTTGGTCCTACTACCTAGTCGGTCTAGTGAATCATATGGGAATTCTTCGGGGCTTTCAGAACGGACAGTGCTATAATTTGTGTTTGGTTAACAAATTAACAAACATCCTTTCAAATGTTATATTATCGCTAGACATATCATGCAAATGAATTGGGATTTTCAGTACTTAATTGGCTAGAACACAAATGCCAATGTCGGCGAAGTATTTATTCAAGGGGAAAAGATAGAAAATGGTCAAAGTTAAAATTAGTTTACTGTTATGATTGTGCAATAAAAAAGTAATGATTATAAAATTAAGGATGGAAAAATTAGGAGAACGAAACCTGTATATATTTTATAAAAAAGACATAAAAGTTGACACTTAGATTAGACTAGCATCATCCCTTGTACACTAGCTCCCTGATGCTTCCATCCTGAACATAATGGTTATCATACAACATGGTCAAGAATTGGACCAAAGCCACCTTCGTAAACGACTTTCATATCTTGGATTAATGGGAATATTTTGTGGGTTTTCTATTGAAGTTGATGATCATCAGGTAGAGAGATCTCAAGATCATTTGATGCCATAGCGAGCTTTGACCTACATTGATCTTCAATAATATAATGAGCAAGCCCTTTAGACAATTCTTAGAAGTGTTTCGGGCTCAAAAATGTTAAATGTTCAAGAAAAGTGTAGTGTGAATCACTGAATCATCACTACAAAAACAATCTAGTTTTAAATCACATATAACATAAACCTTTTGATGTATAGATTCAATGTTTATACCTGGCAACCACACATATTTTGATACACAACAGTATACTAGTGTTTCTTTCAATACACCATAAATCAAACTCACTTTCTTACCCCGGTCTAAAGTAGCAAGTTTTATCATGATCACTATCTCAATGATAATTAACGTGATTGATAGTATTTTACCATCCAACTCCTTCAAACGCCAACATGGAAAAAATAACTTCAAACTCAAAGAAGATCAAAACATTAAAGAAAAAATACTTCACCAAATTGCATTTCATTTCAACATTCCTGATGGGCCAAATACATGGATTCAATCTTGTCTTTATTATTCTTGATTAACTATATTTTTTGATATAGCTAGTAGAAGGGTCGTACCTGCAATGATAGGTCATGGATAAAACTGATCGAGTGTCAGAGTCTCATAATTCAATTTGAACAATCAACAAGTGATCAAAAATACATAGCAATAGATGGGTTATCATCAAACACTTCAAACCTAAATCAACGTTCTAGCCACAAAATCTCATGCAACTAAAAAAATGAAACATGCCCCTTCGAGCAAAGATAATAGATAAGCTGTAAGTCTGTAATCACTGACATTAAACAGTGTGATATCTCAGTACATAACACTGGTTCTTGTCCACATCAAAGAAAAAATAAACACAGCTGCATTACATGGTTTTCGGTTAAAAATGATGAAAGAAACAGAAAAAAGTAATCAGACAACAACATCAATGACATGAAATAAACATAGAAAATTTCATTGGTTTACAAATTACAAGCAACACCAATCCTTCCAATCCTGTCTTAGAGTTAGAGGTCCTATTATTTTCAACTCTCCACATCTTCTCAAACTGAGGTTTCAAGCATCTGGGAAACAGTTACCACAAAAACAAAATGAAGTGAAATAACAGGCATTGTTGGCACACATGCACTGATCATAAGCAAATGACAGGACAACTTGCACAAGATAATATAGCCCTCTGACAGTCTGACCATCACCGCGGTTCCAGTAATAACTAACCAAAACTGATGCAAAGATGATCCTTAAGGAAAAAGAAAGGAAATTAATCATTTCAGCCTCAAATTAGAGATAAAAGAAATAACACTCACTTGATACCAAGGTCAATATGCTCCCGAATACCGAATCCGAAGCATCCAGTTTCACTGAAATTGCGTCTCAGCAGCTCATACTCCTTCACCTTCAACCCGCTCTCCAAAAGTTGCATCGCCTTCATAATTCAATACCCTTGGAGAAGACGGGTGCTTGACCACTCAACTGTTCCAAAACCTTAATTCACACAAATCAAAATTCAAACTTAAGTAAGAATACAATGAAACTTTGATGAATAATTGAAATATATTGGACAAATGTGAGACCTTGGCAGCGCGTGTCAGGCGATAACCGCTCTCACCGACAGAGATGTTGAGGACGAGCTTCTGAACTTTCATCTCTATCATTGGGTTGGACAGCTTCTTCTCTGAAGCCTGCGGCCATTTTCAGGGATCAAAGTTTTGATCAAATTCAGAAACAAAAAACATACAAGAGAACTAAAATATACCATAATGAGTATTTCCGGTCGCAGCGGAGAGAGAAACAGGTCGCGAATTTGCAGTTATCCTTCATCTGTGTTAGCAAATTAGGGTTTTTGTTCCATAGACTACAGGTGAGAGGGTGCTCACTGATTGACGAATATAACTCTGAAAAATAACAAAGCCGAAAGGAAAGATCACAAAATTTTAAAAAAATAAAAACTACTACTTCCGCTGCCGGGACTTGAACCCGGGTCTTTCGGGTGAGAGCCGAATATCCTGACCAACTAGACTACAACGGATTGGATAGTTTTTGGTGAAAAATAATCTTATTTGACCAAATATTTATTTAAATTTTTTTTTTTTTAAAAGAAAATTAATAGTTACTGGTAGCCCATGCACTCGTAATTGTTGGAGTGTATACATTTTTAACTTAATTAATTATTTTATAAATCTTTAAGTTATTAATTATAACTAATACATTAATTAGTTATTTCTGTAATTTATTAAAATAGATTTTCATAATAATTTATGTTTTGTGAAATAAGATGTGTTTTTGTCCGTCTACTAACAGTTCCATACATAAATATCGACTGAAATTTTAAAAAAATAGTGTAACTTTTATGAATTTGATTTTTAACTTATACATGTAATTATAGTTTTGGCTTAACATCGAGCTCAAACAAAATGATTTGAACTTGAGTTCATGTTTTATTTTGATTCTAAAGTAATTCATATTTTAATGATCGTGTTAAACTCGAGCTATCTTTATAATTTTCAAAATCAAAATGAAAAAATAAATATGATTATTTAATATTCATTTCAGTTCAGTACATAAATTAAATATGCATCATAGGAAAGTGTTTATACATCCAATTTTCAACACATTACCTAAAATAAGTATAAAATTTCAGAATTTGTAAATTTTTATTTTGGAGCTGATGAGTTTGGCTTATCGGAAGCAATCGTGTAGCCTCTCTGAAGCAAGTTTGCAACATTTGGACCAAGCTGGCAAACCACTGCATTTGTTTTTCAGTCCCAAATTAAACATAATCCTCCACGAGCCATTCTTTCCTCTTCCAAACAAAAATATAAATAGATGAATTTAATATATTTTTATTGACTTTCTCACATATTTGTAAACAAAATTTGATGGACTATAGTGAATTTTTTTGTAAGATTTTTTAGATATTTGCAATTTTTTTCATATAATTATATAAATTTTGTACATTTATTAACATATCTTATTTTTTTATTAATTTATTTGAAATAATAATTATTTAACATTGATAACATCTTTCATTTTCAATTTTCAAATAATTTTCATTTTCAAATAATTTTCATTTTCATCTTCACTATAACGGCCCTTTGAACTTCCGATANATACATCCCCCGACATTTTGATTCTTTTCACTAGTGATAAATTAATGAAGTGCAACAAAGATTTTTTACTGTCATTCGTCTGTAAGATATTAAAATTATACATAAAAAGCTCCTCTATAGATATGTGATCCATTTCAAGTGGAGATCATAAAATACAGTCTATTTATGTTATACATAAGAATTATTTGGGATTTTACGGATCAGATGCATTAAAGAAAAACTGGAAATTAACCTAACATCTAGATCATCTAATTAATTAATCCTGCACAACAATTCCAAAACAAGATTTTATCAATTTCTCAAACTTGTTATGCATGGTTAGCTAGATACAGTAGTGTACATGCAGTCCTTGGCCTTCAACGTACTTTCCGATCCACTTGATCTGTCGAATCTCCCAATAGAAAAATTCAAAGATTATATATGCATATTTTTTAAAAAATATTATTCCCTCAGCTCAGTAAGATCACCACTAACTTTCCTAATACCTAGTCACTATTAAACTCATGAGGCCAAGAAAGGGGGAAAAAATCAATAAAGGATGACTTAATTAATATGTTGAGGGCCGAGAACTCATATTTCAAAAGATCGCACAAAATTACACCTTTTTTTATTATTTGAAGGGGATCATGTCAAGTGTACGTGTAGCTCCTGAATGTAGTGTTTGCGTTGCAATCCTGCATTTATATCAACTTAAATCAACCCCAGAATCAAAACTCGAAGCCAAAATCTTATATATATATATATATGTATATGTTGCCTTAATCAATATGCTTATCTCTTTTCTTATTTATGATGATCAGTTCTTTCAAATCTTTCTTCCATAGATGTACCTGAAATTATAAGTTTCTTACACTTTCTCTGTACACTTCTCTCTCTATATATAATACCTGATCTCCTGTTATTTTCATAATTATGAAGTAATTAAACTTTTCATGCTGCGGCATAACAGTAAAGCCGACCAAATATTAAACAAGGGAACTGTCACCATAATTAATTTATAGACAACTGCACATAACAATATAAATATATTACTAACAACTAGCAACTAATTCTTTGTACCAAACCCTGATAGCAACTTTGAATGCATGAATATTGTTTTTGATTGACGCTAATAAATATGTGTTCGATATGTAATTATGCAAGCATATAATATGATAATACCCACACACATATCTTAATTGTTGTAAAAAGAATGGTGTGCAAGGACATTCATGGGCCGAACAGAAACCTCACACTATATATAATTAAGGAAAAATATTTTTTTCTATTAACCATTTTTTTTGGTTTCAGTCAACTGACTAGCTTTTGAATTTTTATTTGGGTTTAATAACTTCGGAATTCAGTTATTTTGATTCATCTAGCTACCACTAATATTCAATTCAAAGGTTATTGTATCAATGTTATGCAATTTTGTAGTTCTCGAAAGAGAAATAAAGTATTGTAAACTTTTAAAAGATACAGAAAACCTAACAGAAACCAATGAACGATGTCGTGAGAAAATACAGTAAGTAAAACTGAAACAATAAAGCAAAATGAGGCTTTTACAAAGTACAATGTCCTTAAAACAAATTCGTCTCCTCCGATATGTGCTTCACAGATCAAGTTGGTCGACTGTTTCTCAGGATACAATGGAAAAAATTATCATGTTTTTTAATTATATTACATAGACTGAAATATTATATATTATATGCTCTCTGTGGCTCTAGAGGCCATACATTCCTCAAGATTATTTCACTCCGAGTTTGGATTAATAAGTTGATGGCTATCGAAAATTTAGCGCATGGAGTTCTAGATAAAAGGAAAGGCATTGGAAGGGGATGAATAGGAGAGCTCTGCGGTGGGTTTTGGAAGGATCGGTAATTATTTATAGTTTAGAAAGTAAAATGTACATACATATCACGCGTACATGAATTAAATTAGGTCATTTTTATTAAACAGTCGATGGATTGTTAGTACTGCTGTTTTGAAGCAATCTACAAATAAAAATGCCAAAATTTTAGATTGTTTCTTGAATGAGATATTGCATGGGCACAACAAGTAGATCAGTGATCTTAGCCAAATCAATTGATGAATGATTGGGTCGAGTATGGTCACTCTCAAAAAAAAATTTGGACTACCTTGTCGGTTGAGAGATGTGTGTGTGTGTACGTATATATATATATATAAAGAGAATTAGTTTAGTAATGACGTGATTTGGTTTCTCGACCAGGGTCGCCAAAAATATCCTCGAAAAAACTAGGGTTTCATTTTTCGGTGGATGGATATAGGGTTTCTTTGCTTGTATAAAGACTGCTCCGGGCGAAAGATGTAGATATCAGATGTTTCCTTATTTAACTTGTGAACATTCCGACAAACACCACTCTGGAAACAATATGAAATTCACTGTTCTTTCCATTATAATTTATCAGTTTCCAAGTCACTACAAGCTGACTATAAAGATGTGAAACATGGATTCATAAAATTTTGAGATGAAATAAGGACAAATTACCATGTTTTCTTGCAAAAAGAGAAGGCTTATTAATTCAAAGGGGCAGCTTCGGATTCCTGATGGGCCTTTTTTTTATTATTGATTTTCTTCTTCTTCTTCTTGTATGGAATCCCTCTAGCCTTAACTTGACTCTCTTTCACTTCACGCAAATAAACCCGGATCGACCCGTTTCCAAACGGGTTAGTCTCTTGTAATCCGCCGTGCTCTTCATAAGCTGCTCTGAGCCGTCCAACCAGAGCATCTAGGCTGCCCCAAGCCTGCCTCAAGGGGCAGATGCACGGCGCCGGAGGATCGGGCTTCCCGAAGAACACACACCCATGCAAATGAACCTTAGTTTTCCCGAACTGGTCTAGGTATCGGAGAAATTCCAGAACATGGTTACAGTTACACTGTGAGAGTGGAACCGAAGGTCTCTGGTTCTTCAAGTACTGACCAAAAGTGTTCCAGTCTCTTCTCTTCTGGGATTCGTAACGGCTGAGCTGCGGTGGACGTGCTTGTGGGGGCGGTGGATTACTGGCGGAGCCTTCTTTGGAGTCGCTGAACATCGATGTTGCAGAAGGATTCATGGGTTAATTTGGAAATCGGACAAGAAAGCAAGATGGAAAGAGAAGGTTTGAGGAAAATACTGGAAATGGAATGGATTCAGTGAACAAAGACTGAGATCACGTCTTGAATACTACATTGAGGAGACATGATATGGACCCTTTAGCTTTCAAAGTGCTTTAATTTGTTCTTGCTTTATTTGTTTTCTATTTTTTTTTTTATTTTATTTTCCCCTCTCTCTT
This sequence comes from Primulina huaijiensis, assembly GCF_012295235.1. Taxonomy (NCBI): domain Eukaryota; kingdom Viridiplantae; phylum Streptophyta; class Magnoliopsida; order Lamiales; family Gesneriaceae; genus Primulina; species Primulina huaijiensis. Next base: position 20,998,191 of record NC_133311.1, on the reverse strand, counting down.
TCCATTATATTCATTAGAAATGTGCAGAAGGATTCATGGGTTTTTGTGTGCGAGGGTTTATTGTAATAAAAACTCTATACATTATATGTTTTCGAGATATTTCTCTTAAACAATATTTATTTCTAAGCTATATCATTAGTTTTTTTATTTAAAAAATGACTCATTGGGTACTTGAAATTACTATTGGGTGCCCGATCTTATCGGGTTATAATCGAGTATTTTTTTTCCTACCTAATATACATATATTGGATACCCGACTAAAATTGACGACTGAACTTTGACAAATTCCAACACATGCCCACCCAAGTTTTAGAAATGACCAATCGGCAATCACTACTGGATAAGATATTAAGATGTAGCCATTTAATCGAAAATTTGAAATACTCATTTTAAAAAAAAAACTGTTAAATAGAGGGAAAATAGTCAAAATGTCATTAGGTTGGTTTATTTTGTTTTTTGGTCATGCAAATACTCATATTAGGGTTTTGGTTATGTAAGTTGGATTTTTGTTTTGACTTTTGATCTTTTTCATGGATTGTTGATATAGTGTCAGAAATATCAGCATTTCTCGGTACTACATCAATATTTTATGATGCCGCGTTAACACTCCGTAAAAAAATAAAAACAAAAATCAAAATATAACATAACTTACAAGACCAAAATAGATTTAGGGAATTGTTTTGACAATTTTCCCTTAATTAGATCGTCCACGGGAGAATTGACTGACCTACTAGTCCGGCCATTAGTCAGTTCATTATAATAAACCACGCAAATCCGATACGATTTTGAAACGTTCGGCGTTTTTTAAATTAAATATTCATTTATATGATGAATATCATTTTTTAATTAAGTAAATATCATTAAGAATGCTATAATAATTCTATAATCTATAGTATGTTTTATTATTTGGTTGATGTCGATTTTTTTCAACAATGCACGTCACCAAAAATTATACGTTGAATCAAATTCGAGGGCAGTAAACTACACCTCTTTCTACGCATTGTGTGATTGTACGGTATGTTATTTTTTTTAAAAAAAATTTGTAATTATTTTTATTTATATTAAAAAATATGATAATATCGTAGTTATGAAATTTTACTCGGTAAACTCATGGACTAACGTTAACATATTGCAAATCACGTTAGTTACATAAATTACATTGATCAAACTATGTGTGAGAAGCTCGTCCGGAAAAAATGTACTAGTTTCTCGTTATCCTGTGAGCTGAAATTGCTAAGATGTGTAATATGTAAATAATATAGGTTCCAACCATATATAGCTAACGAAAAAATAAAATAAAATAAAATGCATTAATTTTCATCTACGACTGCTAACGGAAAAATAAAAAATAAAATGCATTAATTCTCATTTACGATATGCCTAGCTAGTTGACGAGTACTCCACATTTCCCTTTCACATTAATTTATTTCAATCTATACCCCACATTTCTTTTTCAAATCATTTAGCCAGATTAATTCATATTCCATTAATTAAAAATCACATGTGACGCCCTCAAGAATTGTCCAATAAATGGAATAGGTGACAGTTTAATTAAAGGTAACAAGTTTGATTTTTTTCTATAACCATTTTATCGGATTAGTGTATCGTATATGGCTTGATCAGTGTAATTTATTTGGTTAGCATTATTTACATGTTAATACGTTAGTCCGTTACTTTACCCAATATGCATGTACCGAAGGTTAACGATTGTGGATTCTCACATTATTAAAAAAATCACTTGTGACTTATTTATATTACAAAACAAAATCTGTAACCTAATCAATTTATAGAATGCCGCATCATATTCTGCAAGTTTTAGATATAAAACTAATTATGTGATATTAATTGCCTGAGCCAAGTCAAACAATAAAATTTTCTAAATTATTTTTTTCCCATGAAACTAATACAAACATGGAATTTATATTTATTTTTAATTCGAATAGGTTTCATTTGGTTTTTTTGTTATTTTTTTTTTTTTGGGGGGGGGGGGGGTNATCAAGAAAAGATGTGTCATTGTTTTAAGTTTCCTAAAGTTGAGACCTCAGATTAAAGCAAATAGGATTGTACGTTCAAGATTTGAAATAAACAAGATGAAAACATATAAAACTTTAATTTTTTTTAACTAAAATAATATTAGTGTATTTATTTAAAATAAAACTGTCCAATCCCCATTTTTGATCAATTGCTTAATCAAAATATTATTTAAAAAACCATGCATACAATGTTGATAAGTAAACAGATCAGATGAATCATTCATACGTATATCATAAAATTAACTTATACATATGTTATAAAAATAAAAATGCAAGGACGACTGTGGAGATGGAAAAACACGAGTATATATATATATTCGTTAATTATTTTAACACATTCTAACAGTTCCAGTTGCATTCATAAATATGTTTTTACACGAAAATTCTTACAAAAAATTAAATTATGGATTCAATATGGTAATAATAATAGTAACCTAATAGTTAATTAATAGCATATATGATATGAATTTATCTCATTTGATTTAGGACATAAATTCTCACCAGTTTTAGCATAATTAATGTGATTAGAAGCTTGGTAAGAAGTTTGACGTAATTAAATAAGGTTGGATCGGAAATAAAGTGTGAGTTTTCGACTTTTGAGAATCTTAAAACAACACAAAAGGAGTATTTAACTGGTGAAAAGAAAATATTGCAATTAGATTCTGTCTCCTTAATTGTTACTTTATCTTATCTTATGTTTTTTCCCTAGTGCTATTCCCTCTCCACTTGAAATATTCTATTTCACAATGATCGATCTTCTTCTTCATTTTTTTTTCCAACGCATATTGATAAATTACACCCAAATACACACACGTAGTAATATTATTTTTGAAAAATATGTATTACTCATTTTTGTGTGACCCATTTCCTATTTATGGTTATAAATCCGGATTATTTTTCCATGGTTATTGGGATTTAATATTTGTTTTTGTTAAGTAGAACATACGAAATGTGTTGTTTGTGTTGTTGTACGGTTTAAAAGATTTGAGTTGCACTGTTATCACCAGTTATAACTTTTGGTAAAGCGACAAGGGCTCAGTGCTACAATTGACATCAGAGTTAATATCATGTGTTCGATTCTCATTGACTACAATGAGTGCAATTATTGAGAGATAAATTATTCTGGTGCAATCTTTGTCCTTGCTGAGTAGAGAAATCGAAACATTTTCTTTGAGTATTGTCTTTGAGTTGCTGTACGGTTTAAAAAAATATTTGACTTGGACCATTAACGTTATTTATAACTTTTGACTTGGACCATTAACGTTATTAAAAAAAATAGGCGCGGATGGGAAATGGAGCTGCGCTATTTCAGCTCCGTTGGAGAACTTCCCTTGCACCAAAATGGCGTGAAACGTCATTTTGGTGCAAGAGTTGGAGATGCTCTTAGTCTCTTGCTCATCTACTCCAATATCAACTCGAACACTCTATGGCGTTGCGTGCGCGCGTTCATGGTTATACTTAGTGAGTGCTATTTTCAATGTAAAATTCAATAATATAGAAAATACAATGAATATACATATATAATGATGGAGGCCCATAAAGGCCCAAAAAAAGGCTAGTGGGTACGGTACATATTTCATCTAGAAACTTTAGAGCCCATATATCGGGCTAGCAGCAAAATGGATAACCAAGGAGGAATTTCTCAGTAAGTCCAAATTTAACATTTACTAATTATTAAGCTTGATCGACAAATGGTTAAATAATCGATGCCACATCAAAGTGTAAAATATGATATTTTTGAATAAGTTATTAAATTTATAGATTATGAAAAAGTGAGAATAAATTAGAACTGAATAGTACTTGAAAATAAAATGAAAAACTTAATTTTTTTCAAAAGTAGAGTGTGGTATTCTCGGTACTAAAATTTTAATAAAATAAAAATATATATTTATTAGATAATATATCTCTCTTCATTCATTTGACTTTTGAATGATCGTGTTCGGTAATTTTGGATTAGAAAAATTTTTTTATGGTAAGAATCTTCATAAAAATTTTCATTTATTTACAAAAATCAGAGGCAATTCTGAGAAAAATTAGGGCCCGATCAAGCCAAAATATGGATATATGGCATTAACAAAAGGTAACAAACAATTCAAACTCTTTTGTCTTAACATTCTTTAGTAGAATAAAGCACAATAAAAAAAAGAGCTTCATTTTAATCTAGACCAACTCGAGGTACTTTTCCAAACACCAAGCAAGCAAAATAAGAGAGAGAGGCAGTGCCTCGTGGAAGCATGATGAAATTTACATAATAAATGATATCTCATAAATGGACCCATCAAAATCAGGTTCAAAATCTCGGCTCATCTCTAACACAGGTAGAAAGCCCACGACAGGCCAACGTATTCTCTTATAAATATCAGGTTTGAGTTTACGGTTCATTCATTCAATATAATTACTTTTCAGCAGCACCTTTAGCTGCTCCTCACTTATATCTTCAGTCTCTGACTTAAGCGTCGGAGGGGCTACGTCGGGACACCCTCCCGTCCCCCTTCTAACGGTCTTCTTCGTAATTTCAGGCTCACGGCAAATCCGAAACCTGCGTCTAGACTAGTGTCATTTGCTGGAATTGGACCATAAATTTTCAGTGAGTATCAATAAACATGTACCATATGTCAACATATGATGAGAGTGTTATAATAACCTCTCTGGTTAATCCATAAATGACCCTTTTTTAGTTAACTAACCAAACAATACAATTATTTAATATATACTAACAGTTAAATAAAACAAACATTGTGTGTGTTACAAAAATTATTTTCAAGTTTTGCTTGTGAAATGCCATGACAAGTTATTATCAGATAAGGACAATTTAGTCTCACCATTTAATTTACCTTTTTTTTTCCCAAAATACCCCTCATAAATAAATAAGAGATTTAAAATAATTAAAATATGTAGGATAATAATAATTTATAATTTTCTCCAAAAAGAGATAAAAATCTAATTAATCGCAGCGTGACGAATCTACAACTCGGATTCATATGAACCACACCTCGATGGGTAATCCTGTCATTTAAGCCCTTTCACTTCAACTGTCAGCACGAGCTCAAGCTGCTCCAATGGCTTACGGGATTATGTAGCATTGGCTTCTTCTCCTTCTTCCGTTAGGCATTTTCTCAGTTTCAATCGCGCACAGATTGTAAAGTGCGACAGTATATGTTTATTCTATCAGACCGCCACTCGCAAAGATTTAGTCTCTTGGGGTTTTTTTTTCGTGTGAGTTGTACAGAGAACGATGCCGTTGGTGAGAGCCGAGGTGAGGAATTATTATGGACTTGGAGTACAGGAGCTGTACAGGGAGGCGAACAAGGAAGACCCGAAGGAGATTCTTGATGGGGTCACGGTGGCTAGTCTCGTCGGCATCTTACGTCAGCTCGGGGATCTCGCCGAGTATGTTACTCCTCATCTCTGTCTATATGCCTCGAAAATTTCACTTTATTGTTGATGTTTGGAGATTTTTTAGTTGTCTTACAGTTGAGTTCATGATTTCTATGTCAATGCGTTACCTGGTTGGATTCTAGATATTATAGCTTCTGTTTAGTATTGACAGACATAAACAAATTGCTAATTTCATACATTGAGAAACAATATATTGCTCTATAAACCGGCATGCGACTGTGATGCAAAACTACCGTGACAAGGAACTCAACCAGACGAAAAAAACTTAAAATAAGTCCATTGTGCATCGGATGAAAACACTTAAAATAAGTCTGTTGTGCTTCTTGATGATGCCACTGTAAGGATCACATATTACAGAAACAAGGCTTTAATATGAATAGATGGATGTGAGCCTCGATGGCTTAAGGTGTTGGGTTAAATTTTGCTTCAAACATATATATTTAGCTATTTTGTCATGGTTCATACTGTTTTTAATCTCTATTTTTTCATTCAATTGCATGAATAAAAAGGATCCTAAAATGTTATTTTTAATGTGTCTTTGATTGTTATTCTGCGGAAGCTCCTGGTTCATTGGGAACAAATATACTCTAGTGATGCTGTTGTGTATGATCTTCATTTTTCGAAATTTCATACCAGATTGTTAACTGAAATATTATCGCTGCATGTGGTAGATTCGCTGCGGAAGTTTTTCACAGGTTGCAGGAAGAAGTGATGGTTATGTCTTCTAGAAGCCATAATTTGATAGCCCGCACGAAACAAATTGAATCCGCACTTTCTCCACTTGAGAAGGTTGTTCTTGCACAGAGGAGCCACTTGCATTTTGCTTATACAACCGGTATAGTTGTGATCCTAGCTTTGTTGTTTTACACCCTTATTGTTCAGATTGTATCAATCACATCTCCTTTCACTTGGCTGTTACACACAGCCAGGTGGTTGGATTGTTGGTCTTTATGGTACAAGGTTTTTTCGTATTTTTAGTCTTTATGAGAAAAATGTTTGCAGGTTCTAACTGGCATGCTCATATCCAGTGTGACCAAAATCATTTTGTGTACAGTGATATGCCTCAATTTATCATGGCTTCTTACGAAGACTGTCGTAGCCCTCCCCAATTACAATTGCTTGACAGGTATTGGCAGCTCTTAAACTTATACAATTGTGTTTCTGCTCATCCATCTGCATAAGGTTTTTTCTTTTTATAGGTTTGACCCTGGTGGCCCTGGATCATGCCTGAAAAGGTATTCAGATCCAAATTTATTTAAGAGAGAATCGGCGGCATCTGGTGAAACAAGCGACGAGAAAGTCACAAAAGATAAGAAACGTCTCAGAATTAAGGTATTGTGTTTTTTGAAAAAGGTTGAAGCAACATTAACATACCACAAGAACGTACATAAGCTGTTTGAAGAACATATATTTCCGCTTCATGCCTCTGAACTGCTCCAAGGACACACTGTTTTAGATTGAGTTAAATTTCTATGTATCAGCAAGCCCTAGATATCTCTGTGTGTGTAAAATAACTTTTATTTGGGCTTGCTTTGGCTCACAAAATCTTACGTATACGAGAAAATTCTGAAGTTCATTATTCTGATTTATGTGAAAAGATCAAAATGATGTTTACAAGCTAGCCTTTAGAGATTTTTTCCCTTAGGTTTAGGGCTCAAGATATGTGCTATGCAAGATTTTTTTTCCCTTCCAAGCTTTCTTATCAGCCTATTGGACTGAGGTTGTGAAACTTCAACAGAAAAAAAAGTTGCAGGCCAGGAATGGAGAACTAGCTCAAGGGGCATCGATTTCCCATCACGATGGCAGGTGCATGTCATTTCATACTTATACCCTTGAGCGGTGTAGACATGGAACTAACACGTGAATTGGATTGTTTAATGTGCAAAATTTATTGATATTAGGTGGCAGGACTAAATTTGGGAAGTTTTAATTTTGCAGAATGCAGGTCACTCAACTCAATGTTGGTAATAATACTACTCAAATAATGTCCGATTTGGATGATCAATCAAGTTTAGACCTGAGAAATGGGTCAACTTACAGTGAGGGTGATTTCCATCCAAGTCACTCTGTGCAAACGGAAGAACCAGGATCACGAGATTCCATTTCTTCTCCCGTAAAGAGGCACTACGTTGGTGATGAATTCTTAGACTACATTTTCCTCCAGGAAAAAATTAGCGATGCTTATGATTATATTCAGATCAATCTGTCACAAGACCAAGCAGGCTGTAGTTCACCTTCTATTACTTGGGACGAAAAGATAGAAGCACGAGAGCATGATTGTGACGGGACACAGAATGATTACCATGATAGAAATCAAGAATCATTTCCCCCAACGTATGAAGTCGAAACTCGTGGTGACACCTCTTTAAATTTTGCAACAGTTGGAAAAATGGATGGTCAGCCTTCAAGTGAGGCTCTGCCAACATTGGAGCCCGGTGAGGTCCACCTTGATGATATTGAAAGTGAAACAGGTTGTTTAATATATGCAACGAACACCGTTGAATTTGGTCATCAAACAGATTGCAGGAAAAGACAAGAAATAGAACATTTTTCCAAGTTGTGGGGGAAAGCAGTAGACAATGAACTGGAAATAGGAAAACATAATTCGGAATGCCATTCATCCTATTCTGAATCCGATGGTCTGGTCAATGGTTCAATGTACAACGATAGTATTGGGCATAACCCCAGTTCAACGTCTCCAAAATCCACCTCTGTGCGATACAATTGTGATAATCCAATGGCAGTCAAAGATGTATGTGATTCAATGTCTTCAGTGGACAAGGCTTTATTGCCAGCTCAAAGGGCTGCAGAGTTGTCAGACATAAGCAGTCTGCCGGGTGTTGATTCTTTTGAGTCTGTTAAAATTGATGGCATAACAAATGAAGAATCTGTTGCTAGCACTTCACTTTGCTCTTTCAGGTATGACAACTCTGGTGTACCAATGATCAATCATACAGGCAGTCCTGCGCATCAGAAACCTGCAATAAAAACTTCATATGTTACTCCCGTCATGTTCTGGACTAATGGTGGCTTGTTAGGACTCGAACCTTCAAAACCACCAGATCTCAATGCAAACAGTGGTATTCCTCAATATCCTGCGTCGGCCCAAGATGAAGAAATTAATACATCTAGTCAGCGTTACAGGGATATAGATTCAAAGAAACCAAACCAAATAGAGATGTTCGAAAATTTTGAAACATGCCTTGATACTCAAAGCTATATGTGTCAGGAACACCGAGAAAGTGGCACACATTTTAGAAAACCATCTTGGAAAATCTCACATGCTGATTTAGGAATCAAGCGTGGAATAACTGGCTATTCACTCTCTCTTAATAATGCTAGCTCTACTGAAGCAAGGACGGTGGCAACTGGAAGTTCTCTTCCTGTTAATTCAATGTTCAAAGATGCCAAAAGGGGTGAAGAAAATAGCAGGAGCTCAGTTCAAATATCTGACCTCGGCGATAGATTGCAAACTACTGGATCTAACATAATACCGCTACATGGCAGAGAAGATAACTCCTATCCTTCCAGCTACCGAAATTCTGGATCTAACCAAAATCAAAGTGTTGCATATAAAAAAATTTCTGGACATGCTAAAGGTTTTTTTGGCTGTGAATCATCTATACTGTCACCTTCTTCATCTCCTCCGCTTGGGCATCTGAAAATATCATTTCAGCCAATAGATGGTGTTGAGACTTCCAAGCTAAAACTAAAATTTCCTGACGGAAATATTAATCATGAAACCAGCAGAGATTTCTTTCCTTCTTTTCAGCTGGTCCCAGAGATAACCATTGTACGGCAGAACATTGACTCAGACTCAGATGACACATTCTGTAGATCATCTTCTTCTTTGTCAGACGATTGTCTTAGTCATCAATCTGAATCAAATTCCGGGCAGTGGGAATCTGGCCAATTACATTGTGGGAAGGACCTTGACTTGTATGATGACCTTCACAGAATCTCCTTGACACAATCTGCTGCAACAGATCAGGGAATTGGTAGAAGCCGTGGAGAGATCCACTATGGACTTCAGTTTCCTTGTGTTGAATACGGTGAACAAAATTCTGGCAGTTCGTTTGATTTTCGAAGTTCGGAATCTCAAAGTCAATTCACCAAGGAACCAAGGAAATATGCCGATTCAAAGCATATTGTCAGGCCACAGGGTACACCTACTCCCACTACTCCACCTCCAGTGCAATGGCGGGGTATGGAGTCCCATCTTGATGATAAAGAAGGCAAGAGAGAAGCATTTATCAAAGGATCATATTTTGACTTTGATCTCAACTTTTCGGCATCGACAACTTGTCAACAACCTAAGCCCGCCCCCTTCACTCAATATCAAGATATTGAGAGTGCAAAAATGCAAGAAAGCAAGGTGTTATATCCCGGATACTCCCCCACCCACCCGCACACACTTATTTTTTACTCATATTTTTTACTCAATGCAGAAGATGAATGGAACTGTTGTGAAGATACCCATTTTACTGCCTTCATTTAATCTGTATTTGTTCTTAAGCAGCAATCAGAGTTGCAGACATCCAATCGACGAAGAAAAGCAAATCAGCTCAAAGGCACAGATGAAAAGGAAGATTTTTTGCAGCAAATTCGATCCAAAGTAAGTTGCTTTAGTGGAAAAATTTTCTAATTTTTTTAATAGATAAGCATGTATTAAATATTTGATTTGATACAACCTAAGAATAATCTCATCTGCATTTACCATTTAGAGACAAGTAGGGATGTTGGACCTGCACGCCTTCTATTCCTTACCAACCAGCTTCAGTAGCTAATCAGTGGTTTACATAAGCCGAATATCACATGCACTATCTGCTATGTTTCTTTTAAATCATAGTGTAATGACATGATTCTTCAATCAACTACCTTGAGTGGATTGTCAAAAAAAAAAGGATGTGATCATGATACTGTCCTGAGTTATGATCTTGTTACTAGTATGTAGAGAATTATTCACATTACATGAGGCGATAATGGTATCAGAATAGCTTGTGAACAAACTGTACTTTATTTAAGATGTAGCTCTAAGAACTCACCTGTGTGTACACCTTTGTTTTGTGGCACCAGTCATTGAATCTGAGACCAACTGTAATTGGTAAATCAAAATATGGGGATCCCACCTCTAATGTCCACGTGTCAGCCATTCTTCGGAAGGTGAATTCAATTCGCCAGGTATCAATAATATCTTCCTCCATAAACAAATATATAGTTATATGAATCTGCTATTGACTTGTTTGTGCATTTGTGTCTCTTTGTTGGCAATTCAGGTTGTTGGTAGTGATGATGGGGAAGGTGAAAGTAACTGGAGTGATGCTTGATTTTCTTCTGGCATGACGTGCAAGTAAAATGGTCTAAGCCATGATATTTTGATTGCCATATTAGTTAAATCTGTGATACATATTTTATGCCCATTTCCTTGTGTGATTGATTTGTAGGTCTCTTGTGAATTTTAATGATGCCATCCTCTTTAGTCCAATTTACTGCAATTTTTCTTTATTGTTTATGCTTCGTTTTCAGATATGTTTCATTGGTCAGCCTATGCTAATAGCATGGACTCAACCTTGTTTCATCGGTGGTAAAACTTATCCCCACATTCATCGCGGGCTAACCCAATAGTTAGAAGCTCAATCTTGAAAACACGATGTCTTTACAATTAAGGTAATAGACTGGTTGGGTGTATGTCAAACAACTCATATATACAACTCAAGTCACAAAACATACATGATATATTCCACAAGTACACTTACAAAAATTTACAGGCTCTGTTCCTAATGTAAATATAACGATCACATAATAGAGCAGCCATGAACATTCTCGTCACTGAACATGTATCTAGTTCCCTCATCCACAAAAGCAGAGGAAAGCGGCTGCTGGAAGTAACCATGCTCGTGCCCATTGTAACCGTGCACATGATAGTTGTATATTGAGGATGGCTTAGATTCAATAGAATGTTGAAGGCCTCCACCTCTGTATCCGGAGTAGAATTTCTTGGTCGGAGCCTGGCTGTCATGACTATTGTTACTGAAATAATACTTGTGGGCATAGCCATGGTATTCGGGATTATAGGGATATGGCCAGATCTCTGCGACCCGACCTGTATTCCTCACAGTTTTCAGGACTTTTTTCTGGTCGGCCCACCCCATCACTGTCACCTTTTGCATCTCCATGTCTACGTAAATGTTGTCCACTCCTGCAAGTATTAATTAGTTATAATTGAAAGGTACATAATTTCTAGCATTCTTGTTCCTGATTAAACACCGTAATAGTATGGGTGGAAGGCTATGCTCAATTCCATTGGTTGTACATCGATCATGTGCACTAGGTGAAGTGGGTTAGTGGTAGATTGCATATAGAATGAATAAGATTGGCCCGTGAGCTGACTTCTTATGAGGTATTCACTTAAGGTTCCTGAAGTAGTGGAGGCAGGGGCTATGGAAGTGCTGGGGTGGCTGGTTGATTGTCTATCTCCATATATCTTGGGAAATTGATATTGCTTTTAATGTGGTTTAATTGATTTGTGAAGAAATCAATTGAGCTCTCCAGAGAATCTTCCTCTCAGGATTGTTTATTTGTATTTCCTCCTTTATTTTAGGTTTAGTTTTTCTTGTCTTATACAGTTATACTTGTATATATTATAGAGACCTAATCTGTCAGTTCAGTGCAGTTTTTTCCAACTCCGTACCCACACTCAGCCTTCATATTGAACCTGGCCTTTCTTTTTAGTTTCTTCAGTCAAATACCACCATCAGGTTGCAATTTAGTGTCTCTATTTATAATCATCCTAATTGCCTCATCAACTGCTTTTGTTGCTTTGGAAGTAGTTCTGATCTCTGCATCTTTGCTATGCTGGACTAAGCTCCAGTATTTCCCTTTCTCCGGTTTTCAGCTTTTTTAAAAAAGAAAAAGGGAAGGGATATGGATATTGTAGATTGTCCTTTAGGTTTGAGCTGTGTTGAGCCAAGTGTTTTTGTAGTTTCTGATTGTTCTTTATTGAAAATAGATACACAAATGATCTTTCCGCTCAGTGCTTTACTTTATGTAAAGAACATATTCCGAGAGGTGAGAAAGTCAACCCATGCTCTTGAAGTGGCCTGTATCTGGATGATATTTTAGCTCTTTATGTTTATTCTTTTACACCACATAGTTCAGTTCCATTTTGTTTCGTAGATTGCTCATCATTCCAAGCTGTTAACAGTGCTTTTATTGGATTTGATTGAAGACATCTCTTTATGAGGCTCTACTTGATGGACCTGCCGCATACTAATGTTCGTAACAGTCGTGTCGTGTGGGTGGTTTTGTTTTACGTTGTTACTCTAACTGGAGCATTAGTTGACATGGAGCTGTAGCTTTATTTGGTTATAATAGGTTAAACTTGTGTTGCAATTGACTCTGGGCAAAGCATGTAGTCATACTATTATATTATGTCACCATTGTTAGTTTTTCCTCTTTGTTTTTGAACTCTCGTAGCTCGCTATCGTCAAGAGTACATTATTTAATACCTAAAAAAAAGAAATAGATAGGACACATTTGATACTAGAGTATATAATATAAGTCAATAAGATGCAGAACCAGAAGAACAAAATGAAATACCTTTTATTTTGGATAGAGCTTTTTTTATTCTTGTCTCACATCCTGGACAATCCATGTGCACTCTCATCTCCACAATCTGAAGAGCAAAAAAAATAAAACCCGTCACTATTTGACACTTATCTCCTTATCTAGTTCAAACCAAATTTATTAAATACAGAGATGAAATATGAATTCATGTTAGTTTTGGTTAAGATTTTTAGTATAACTATATATAGTACAAAATTTGGCGAGAGGCACAAAACCATAGCACACAGTGCTGATGATAAAAATTAGTAGAGCTGATCAGCTTACCGACATATTTAGAGTGGACTCGAGAGATACTCAATCTAGTGAAGAAGATTTTGGGTTGTGTGAATTTAAGTGGTATTTCGTGTTCTATATTTATAGAGGGAAAATTAATTGGAGAGCAAGCTATTTCTTGCTTAAACATGCAAGCAAAGATGAGAAAGACTAATAATATATAAAGTAATTTACCACGAAGTTTTCTCGATTAATAATTTATTAATGACCAATGAATCACAGTAATGATGCAATTTTGTGTAAGAAACACACGCTTGCTTGTTTATTTTGTTAAATAAATATAAATGGAAGATAATTAATGTTAGTTTATTGGGTCAAATCAATCATTTGTGTAGTGATAATTAAAGTTAAACATTTGATATTTATTTATTAATATACATTTAGATCTGTTTAGTACGAAAACCGAGATTCAACATTCAAGTTTTACTTAAATTTTATAATAATTATAGTTAAAAAATAATTATATTATTTTTATCTTTTAATTTATCATTCATTCAATAATTCATTGATTCAATAATATGTTACAAGAAGAAGATAATTATGTTGTACTATCGGGTCAAATCAATCATTTATGCAGTGATATTTTAATTAGATTGAAACAATTGATATTTATTTTGATACTTTATATTACTTTGTTAGTTGGGATCATTGTGAGTCTTAATGTTTATACACTCCGGATAATCATGGTACATGTTTTTTTTCTAAGAATAGCTACTAATATGTGACAGATGCATTTTCTCTAAGAACAATCATTTAACGTTGTTGCACTTGTCTTATAATAATTGTCCGAGTTGGTGAAATAGATGAACATTTGATAAATAGTTTGAAGTTCGATTTTCCTATCAACACATTCCCGGATGAGCTTACAAACTTTGTGTAGTTTACTTAATTAACGTGGTTTACAGATTACTGTGTTGGACCGAGAGTTTACCCATGACACACGTAAAAATAAGTATTGCAAGTTCCAACAACGTCATTTAAAAAAAAAAGTTTAATGTTGCTGCTCAACGGGGAGATTGGGGTTTAATCACAATTAGGAAAGTCCAACTCAACACGTCAGTCTATTATATATAACAATAGAAGATATTAGTTACGTTTAATTTAGCTTCCATTTCGACCATTAAATAAGTGGAAAAAGACTTGGTCTGTCAAATGGTTTCTTAATTATCTGGTGATCTCATTGATTCTCACATCAATGACGTTGTACGATGATACAAGCAATAATTTAAGTGAGACATAATTTAAGTGAGACGACTTACCTTTGCAGAAAACCTAATACGAGCAGTCGAGCACAGTTTCTACGTAATTACTGAAATATTGACTCCCACTCCTCAAGCTCATCTAGTCAATATCTTTTTTGTTTTGTTTTTGTATTTTAAGAACTTGAAACTCGCATCTACTACAATTCATATTTATATATGGTAAATACTGGACATGTGGTAGACCACACATATCTGGTAAATTTGCAGATAGACACAAACAAAATTTTTATTTTTTATTTTTAGATTCGAACGTGCAATCTTGACTTCAAGCTTCACACACTCCATCAAATCAACACAGTTATAATGACCAATTCTTTTGTTTTCTTTCATATTATGTTCACTACTTGACCATTTTAACCTGTATATAAAGGCTGTGTTCATATAAAACCACTTAATAGATTCCCGTTTTAAATTTTAAAGTTAAATCTATTCTAATTAATTGGTTATTTATATCCATTCTGGACAATTACGGCTAAATACTAAATAGACCAGTGGTTTGAGTTGTTTTGAGAGCAAAAACTTGTGTGAGACGGTCTCACGGGACGTATTTGTGAGACGAATCTCTTATTTGGGTCATCCATGAAAAAATATTACTTTTTATGCTAAGAGTAATATTTTTTATTGTGAATATGGGTAGGATTGACCTGTTTCACAGATTAAGATCTCGGTCTCACATGAGACCCATTCCGTTTGACAACTTAGAAATCGCTTCAAGAAGCCCATCAATCTGCGAGAGCCCAATTAGAAGGGGGGCCATGCGCATGCATTTAGCTACAAATTATATACATGAAAGAAGACTATGCATATTTTTGTATTTAAAAAAAAAGAAGAAAAAACTTAATATTCTTGAGTGTGAAGTTAAATTTTTTTTTTTTCCATTAACTTAGTTTAATTTTTGGTTTCGGTCCACCAAGTTTTCAAAGTTTGTTTTTGATAAAATAATTTTTAAATTTCGTCTATTTTAGTAAAATTATTGATGTGAAATAAGAAAGTGCTGACATGATATCGAAAAATACTTACGTGACATCGAAGAGTACTAATTTGTCAGATATCACATTAGCAATTTAACCAAAATAAAAAAATTAAAAAACTAGTGGATCAAAACAAAACTTTGAAAAATAGGACTTTAGAAATTAACATTAATATTTCTTTGGTTTTATTTTTTGTTTTTTTCAAAAAAAAAAAAAAAAAAGAAGCCATCTGCCTATTCCATATGCGTTTGGCAGTTTCAATCTGCTTGATTTCTGTGATGAAACTTATGACAATAATTTATTAATCAATTATGACTATACATTTTCACTGGTGATCAACACGAAGTTCATCACTTCGAATCCCTCACCTCATTTCATTTGTTTCTTTCAAGCAAATCCTCACTATAAATCTAAATCACATCCCGAGATTAACCGAATCCATCAAATATCATCAAACTCTCCTCCACTGAACAAACCGAAAAAATCAAAGCCCATTGAAACATGGCAGAAAAGGAAGGAGCCATCATCAAAATAGGCCATGAAGAAGGGCTGAAAATGGCTGCATCCCTACTCGACGAATTCGAGCTCCCGTCCGGGCTTCTTCCCTTGGCCGATGTTCTTGAAGTAGGGTTTGTGAGGGCCACGGGGTACATGTGGATCCAGCAGAAGAAGAAAGTTGAGCACAATTTCAAGATGATCAAAAAACTCGTGAGCTACGACGCAGACATCACAGGATACGTGTCGAATAAGACAATCAAGAAGCTCAAAGGAGTGAAGGCTAAGGAGCTGATGCTGTGGCCACCAGTCAGTGAGATCACCATCGCTGATCCTTCAACCGGGAAGATTCACTTCAAGAGTCTTGCTGGTATCACCAAGACTTTCCCGACCGAGGCGTTTGCTGCCGAGATCAAGTGATGATATATGAAGCGAATATATCTATCCATGTCTCGGATTTAACCATCGAACAAGTCAAGATTTAATTTTCTACGTGTTCCTATTGTGAAGTCATGTTGTTGTTGTTGTTGTTGTTTTTTTTTTTTTTTTTTTTTTTTTTNCTGATGAGAATAAAAAAGATTTCTTTCTACTCATGTGATGGAAAAAGTATCGATTATACATAAATTTTTTGCTTTCATTCGCTTATTGATGATAGATATACATAACGTCCCTACAATTGCATCTGTCAAATTAGCTAGCTAGCTAGGAATTACGCCTAACATAAATGGATAAACAATCCCAACCAAGACTTTTTTTTTATTATTAACCCTTCCTTTATTTTTAGAATTTCACATGGAGTTGTGCTTTGAATGCATACGTCTGTATTTCTTGTAAACCCAGACAGTAGTACCTTTTAACATCTCTTGGAGTGTCAAATTGTCTAGCTCCAAAATGTTGTTTGTAGAGTAGGGTTATGCATGTAATATGAAGTATTAGAAGATTTTTTTTCTATAAAAAATTGGGTCTCAAATTCGAAAATTCAAACACAGAATGAGCTTCGATTTTAAATAAATAAAATAAAAGGGGTATATAAATATTGATTTGTTTTTAAAAATTAAAATAATAATCAAATATCGATTAAGCCCAATACAAGAGATAACAGAGGCCCAACAAATTGGGGGCAGATATAAACCACCAAATCAGGGAAGTCGGCCGGGTGAAATATTAATATCTTATCTGTATAAATAAGGGTCGCCCTAGGGTTTTTCAGTAATTAAAATTTGGAGGTTTTTTTTTTGTTGCTGCGAGGAGGAATCAATTCTAACCCATGGATCTCACCAAGAAACGTAAGGCTGACGAGAATGGCGGAGCGTATTTCGTGCCCACCGAGCTTAACGGCGACACTTTTTCTGCGCAACTGTCGCCCAGCATGTCCCCGGAGGACGCTGAGAAAATAATCGAACCCTTAACGAAGGAGCAGATCCTCCCAATCCTTCGCGCCGCAATAGTCCGTCACCCTGACGTCTTGGAGGCCGTGCGTGCAGTGGCTGATGCGGACCCCGTACAGCGTAAGCTCTTTGTTCGCGGACTCGGTTGGGAGACCACCACCGACAAGCTTCGCGAGGTTTTCTCTGCCTACGGAGAAATTGATGAGGGTAATAGTATTGTTATCACTGATAAGAACACTGGAAAGTCCAAGGGTTATGGGTTTGTGACATTTAAGCACATCGATGCTGCTATATTAGCCCTGAAGGAGCCGAACAAGAAGATTGATGGCCGCATCACGGTGACGCAGCTTGCGTCTACGGGCAGTTCAGGTAACTCTCACTCGGTTGATGTGTCAATGAGGAAGATTTATGTTGGTAATATTCCGTTTGAGATTACTTCCGAGAGATTGTTAGCTCACTTTTCGATGTATGGTGAGATTGAGGAAGGGCCATTAGGGTTTGACAAGCAGAATGGTAAGCCAAAGGGTTTCGCCTTTTTTGTCTATAAGACTGAAGAGGGAGCGAGGGCTTCGTTGGTTGATCCTATGAAAACCTTTGACGGTCATCAATTGATTTGTAAATTGGCCACTGATAATAGGAAGCAGAGGCCTAACATGGGAGGAATGGTCACTGGGATGCCAAATGCAGGTCCCATGGGCTTTCCTGGTGAAGGGATGCCTGCTTCGAACTATGGAACAGGAGGTTACGTGGGTTATGGTCAGGGCCCAAGCATACCTCAGCAGCCACAGCAGACGAGTGTGATGCATCAAAATACAGGGTTTAATACTGCTATGGTTGGGCAAGGGTATGGTGGCGGGTATGGAGGTGGGGCATCACAGTACAGCGGTGGTGTTAATGCGGCTGCTCCAGGGGAGCTTGGCGGAGGATTGAGCAACAATGGAGGATACAGAATGCCTCCTAGTACTCTTGGGATGCAGAGCTCTGGAAGCTACCCAGACAGTGGGAATTATGGGTTTCAACCGGCACATCCATCTAATCAGAACCAGCCTGGAACTGGGCCCAGGTTTCCCTCATATCATGGTGCACCACCATATTATTGAGGTAATTCCTTGCTGAAAATTTTATCGAGCTACTTAAAGTAATCATTTGCATAATTTTGCATGTCACGCGAACAATATGCGCTCTTGAAACTTATTTTGCATATTTGCTGCTATGATGCTTGGTAATGATGGTAATTTCTAGCTTGCGACATTCTTTATTATGTTTATACTTGACTATATGTCCTGTTTAGTTAATTGAACCATTTATCTTGCCACCTTGTACTAAACTAAGACTCAAAGCCATTCAATTATTAGGAAGATGTGCTTTGGAGTTTGTGTGGCATGGCAAAGTGATGTATAGCAGTATAGGTTAAACATGTGAAGGTTTTGTAGATTCAGGAGAGGATCTTATCCTTATGAGCTTAACAACCCAGAATTCTGTTTCCCCTGCTTCCTTCGTTTCAGCTAATTATAACCGTACATCACAGTATATGAAGTTTTCTTTTTATTCACTTACTCATAAGAGGTTATGAAGAAGCAACAAGTAAAGATTTATTTAGTAAATTGCATTTTTATGCTCGAATGTTGATTTATATGTTCATAATATTTATGAGTCAATGGAATAGTGCATTCATATATTGCATGTTTATATGTTTTGATTTGGATAATGGATTAAGTTGCATATGGGTGTGTGTTCAGGTATTTTGACAGCTTCTTGGACGCAAATGCTTTAAATGGTTGTGGTGATTACGTGATTGCAAGACTATGAAATCTTTGGCTGATTAATGGACTGCTGTAGATCTTTGGCTGCTTTAATCTCTATGTGCTCCAATAAAGTTGTGGATTAAATTTATATTTCGCTAGGATGAGCTCGAAGTTTTTACTTGGAACGTTGCTTTGTAATTTGATAAATGACTGAAGTTTCTTAAAATGTTTGGTTTTGCCTTGTTATTTTAGCTGTTACATTCCCTTTATTTAGATTTTATTTATTTTTATCTAGCTTTCCATAATTGTAATTTTAGTTCTTAGTATATGTGGTGTCTCTATGTTATCTACATAATTATGGCCTTTGAGATGGTGCTGGAATATCTGAATTAGCTTATGCTTCTTGCGATTGGTGAAAGTTGGCAATCACAAATTTTGATGTAGACATGGGGTGATGGCCTTTTTCAGCATAGGTTGCTCTGTAATCTTTGAGTGACTGGATAAATTCTTTGGTCTAAATGATTTCCACTTTCTTGATCATATAGTGACAGGTTGCAGCTTTCCTTGTAAAACATGCTTTACTCTTCTTATCTTGGTTTGAGGAGCACTTCTAGAAATTCCGGGACCATAGGAAACCCCGAATTAATTTTCCGTTTTTGTGTGTTGAAAATGGGTGCTAAGTGCTTGATGTATGTGGAGGGAGAGAGTTTCTGGCACTTGTCTACTCTGTAGTTGATACAAAACTATATGTGGATACTTTTGAGCTGTTTATTCTAAGACATAAAGTGGTTTGGCCTAAAAAGAATGTTGATCTTCATGTACAACATATAGTTTTAGAAGACTATAGTTGCTCTTCCTTTCAAATAGATTGGGTAGTCATAAGTTCCGAAGTTTTTTGAGGTTATTTGGCCTAAGCGTCGATATTTTTTTGGGGGTATCTACGACTACAATCGTATGTGATTATTTTTGCTAAGATCACTTATGTGTGAATAAAATGTCTCAGTTTCACACTACTGTATCCGTATGTATTTGTTAATGTTCAGCAAGATTCTAAAATGAGATAAATGTTAGCGTATGCATACCTTGTCTTTACTGATTACTTATATTTGGTCTGGAATCTTGCTGAACTTGAAAAATAATTGAGGTTTTGGATGTTGATTCCTTACATGTTTTTTTTTGTGCATTCCTTGACACTGAGATCATGTCTAACTTGTCATTTCTGAAAGACAACATACTTGATTTATAAGTATAGGGGAGGCTGCAAGGTTGGGTTTTTCTCTATGAGATCCCTAAAAGATCTAGCTGAAAAGAGGCCTTATCCTGATTGGGCAGAATTGCAACAATAGCTGCATTGGTTTTGAAGTTAGATAGCTGATCTTCACTTGACTTTTAAGCTTTAGCTGAAAAGAAGTCCTGGCCTGATTTGGTATCATTGCAGCAATGTCTGCCCTTGGTTCTGAGGTAAGATTGTTGGCCTTCACTAGACTTTGCATGCATTTCCCCCTTCTGCACTGTTGGTCGAGGTGATTCATGACTCATATCGAAGGAGACTGGGATTGAATGGAGTAATTAATGCTGATTCCTGAGCCTTGTATTGTATTGTGTTAGTGATGCACGCCTGAATGTTTTTACAACAGGTGGGTTGTGTTCATTCACAACTGTCGACACCCTTTGGGATAGTACGGTGGCAAAGCTCCTGTATAAAATCCGAGATATCAGATTATTAACTATTGGACGGGGAACCCCCAATATTTGAGATTTGTATGGTGGCCTAGCACATTTTTGCAGCATGCAACCTACAATTTTCTTCTACTGTAACCCTAAACTTTAAGATTCGTTTACTTCATTTGGCCGAGTGCATTTCATGCAATGTTGTAAATGGCAATGGCGGGGGCCAGGCGGTCACTGTCAGTGACTGCCTCCCGGCTCGTCCGCTTAGGCACCGAATGGCTGTGGCTGGGCGAGGTGGTGTCTGAGCGGTTGAATTTTTTTAGTAATTTTTTTATAAATAATTATATATAATAATTCAATGTAATTACAAATAATCATATTTATTTTGTATTATGATGTAATTAAATGATGTTTATTCGTAAAAAGTATAATATAATCGAAACAAAGTAAAAATAAAAATGAGGTGACAGCATAGGGAGGTGGTTTGACGCAGGTGGTAGTTTATAGTAGATGATTAAAACCAAAAGTAAATATAAAAAAGATTGAATGTGTTTTTTATTATATATGTATATGATTTTTTAAATTGATTGGTTTTTAAAATTATTTGATTTTGATAATTGATTAAGATTTTAAAATAATAGATCGTCTTCGTTGGCTATTTGTTCCTCGATTGTCAAATAACCTCGGACTGTCTAAAGACCGTTTTAGACAAATGTGAGATTAGGCGTCTCTCGACTTTTATTTTTAGACCACTGATTTCATAACAACCCGCACGGGTTGTGTTTTACATGGGCATAAATTAAAATGTACATGAAATATTTATGTTGGGATATTTACAAGGTAAAACATATTTTTCAGGATTCTTGTTGATTCGAAACAAGTTGGTTATTTATTTTTTTTTATTTTTTTTGTGTATTGTGTTGTAAGATTACTCAGAGATACTTAATTGTATTGCAAAAGATTTTGTTTTCGTGAAACAGATCAATCCTATCGATATTTATAATAAATAATAATAATTTTATCATAAAAAATAATAATTTTTCATTGGTGACTCAAATAAAATATCTTTAAAAATTGACTCGTGAGAATGTCTCATATAAGTTTTTATATTGTAAAATATGGATTTTATATGACTTCCACATTTATCTGTAAAATTGTTATTTTAAGATTATACTTTTTTGACTTTAAAAATAATTAAATTATTATTTCATATTATATGAATATGATATATCTTTAAATTTTTATATCATCATATCGTATCAAATTGATAGATGATTTAAGATAGTAATTGGAAAATGTCCACTCCCGAAATTAAAACAAATCTACTCTACATTATCAGATGAACTTAAAAATGTATTTCTGCAAGTGCTTGTGTAAAGAAAAAGTAATGCAACGATAGCGTTTTAAGGGCAACTTGAAATCTCTTTAGGCTCAAAAAAGGAGACTGGTCGTGCGGTCAAGCTCGTTTGGATGTGATAGCGTGCAACGTGCAATGAAGATGTATCAAGGACAAATTTAAGTATTAAACTTTAAACGAAAATTGGATACATAACCGAACATTCAAGTTATTTTACTGAATTTTTTATGTTACTACTTTTTTTTCCCTATTTCTAAAAGAAGTGTTTAATATTTCGTGGGGATGAAAGCATAACAATTAGTCCTTATTTACGAATTTGTAAGTATTGAAATCGAGTTCCAACACACTTATCCGAGCTCGAATTTGAGCCTAAACTATTAGTGACATTTGGCTTGATTCAAAAGACAGGGTCATCACAGACCAAGACCTTACACGGTATAATGCGTTACTTTGTGTGTCTAATCAATTAATATTTAAGGATTTAGTATTTTGAAAATTTAAGCAAACGATACAGGTGTTTTCACATCAACAAATGACACAACATGCTGCTGGCGTTCTCGGCTATTGCAGCCAGGAAAAGAATCAACCAGGTTACAACTAAGAAACTGGTATCACCGTCCGAATAAGAATTGTTGACTTGCACGAGTGAAGATCATGGCTGCAGTGGTGGTGGTGGTCTCAAAGATTGTGTTATCGAATTCATGGTCGGAAATAACGACTTCGTCACTAAAACTACCTACCTGTATAAGGAAGTAGATGGAACCTATATCACGAAAAATGAATCCTCTCTTGTTGCCAAGATTGAAAGATACGAGGATGATCCAGCCAATAGTGAGTCAGTACTGCTAGCAGGTACATGATGCCAATGTATCCAACTTCCAGCTCCACTCAATGGGAGTGTTCATTGGAGGATGTGGAACTAAGCTGGATGATGGTGTCACTACTGTTGGTTATTGGTTGCGGGAAAATCAAGCGATGGTACGAAGTAGTGTTGGGTTGGAAATTCTGTGGTAACAGCCCAGCCAAGAATTAATACATAATAATATAAAGGGTGTATCGTGACACAGGGTCACTGTGCCATCACAATTCAAGCTTCTTATCCAACTGTCAAAGCTACCGAACAGTTGCAAATTCGTTTTCCTCTATCAGATCCCAAAAGAACCTCAAAACATCATGCTTCCCTGTAATTATCTAATGTGTTTGATCAATTGTTGGGTGTGCGCGGAATTGTCAACATTAAGTACTGTGGCGAAAATTTTTATAAACAAAAGTCTCTATCTTCATTCTGATTATTATTTGGTTCATAATATGGATGCTCTAATAAGAAAAGGTCTAGTTCTTGGCTGTTAGACTCGACCCATGCTTTAAAAAACTAGGTTTTACAGTCGAAGAAGAAAACATAATCTTGATAATTCTGGAACCAATCTGTTTATTTGAAGGTTGATATATTCCATCTAAATATCTTATCATGCGTAGAATGCCATGACAGCACAAGTTCCTCCAGTTGGCTCACAGAAAATTTGCAAAAAAAAACCCAAGTAAAATAAGAATTAACATGATATATTGAAATAATTAGACATGCTGGAATTCAGTCAAGAAAACAGATTATTTCCACAAAAAGATGATCAAATCAAAAGGAATGGATGCAAATACATCAGCAACTTGACGCGCTACATACCAGAACTGATCCCCAAAATGAAACATCTGAATGATCAAGCACGTTTTCCACTGTTAGGATTTGTTTTCGTGCACAGGACCCATCGTCCCTTGGCACGCCGCCGCTTGATAACTGCTCTTCCATCAGTAGTGCTCATACGTTTGCGGAAACCATGAGTCCGAGCCAGTGATTTCCTGGACCTGTTCCTCTTGGTTTGACAAAGAAGGTATTTTTTTGCTCTGACCACCAAGCCACGCCTCTTATTAGCCCTCATGCCAATGCTGGAATTCAGGTCCAAACCCAATGATAATCCTGAAATTCAGTATAACCAACGCAATTCACTTCCCAACATTCAAAATGTCCTGCTACACTTGAGTTCTTATCGTTTTCTTGCACTCAAGATATTTGCCATGTATTCATTCTCAAAAACAAAAACATATTTGCCGTGTATCTTCATGTTAGAATATAATGGATCGACATTCATTCAGTTTAACAGAGTTCTATATCTTGATCGGGAGCTACATTTTGCCATTGTATTCATTTCAAGATTCAGAATATACTATTGTAATAATTATTCAAGATTAAATTTCTAAAAAAATTCTTCCAATATTATTATTTTTAAATTATATTGCATTATCATAAGACATGACATCCCTAAGCTCAATCATAATTCCAATATTCCACAGGCAAGGAACAATACCATCAGAAAACTAAGTCAGTACTCAACCAAACAACTGACAACCAATTAATTAGAACTCTCTCGAGAATTACGAAAAAGACTGAGAAGCACTCTATCAGTACAATAATACCATTATTATTTCACCAAACAACTTCAAACAAAAACAAAAGTAAATCTTAAATTCGGCAAGAAAACCAAAAATCCATGCATACATCCGCATTAAGCAGAAAATCCACAAGCCCGCAAATCAAAATAACCAAAACCAAACAATCAAGCCAGAATCATTCCTTCTCTCACATTGCATTCCATTATAAAACTTTGTAAATAAGGACTACGTGACCTATTGAGCTATCCAAACCAGAAAAGGAAAAGGAAAAGGAAAAGAAAAAAGAAAATCAAAATTCCACTAGTTACCCGAAAAGAAAGAGCGCGAAGAGGAAGAAAGAACAGAAGAAGGGGTGAAGGAGCAGTGGAGGAGCATCCCCCCTGAAGAAGCTGCGGCCCCGGGTTTCACGTTGATTGAAAAAGAGGATTTTGTTCTAGAACCCGTGAGAAGCGAAAGTGAAGCCGTGGGGCCATTAACATTGCTGCCTCTGTAACAAGTAACTGTTCCCACTGATACGCAGCAAGCCATTTTTATCTTCTTGCTTGCTTGTTATCCTTTCGAGTGCCTTCTGGGCAGAGGGGGGTACTGATGCCTTATCTTGTTATTGGAACAATCTGTAAATTTCAAGAGTTTGTGGGGGTTTTGTAATTTATTTAAAGTATGGGGTAGTTTAGTGTATAATAATTGGGCTCAAGAAATGGGCTTTGAGTCAAACCCAAAATCGTTGAAAGTCCTGGTTAAAATTGAATGGGCCTAAAACTTCCGATTAAAACTGGGCTTTAAAATTTTATTGAAACTGTATTTTCAAGCGTCCATAAACAAATTGACTTTATTGGGCCACACTCGAAGACCCACAAATTGACTGGTGCTAGGGTCCACATAAACAATCTTTTTATATTCTAATTGGTATTTTTTTTAAAAAAAAAATTTGGAAAGATTAACTCAATGCACCTTTTTAACACTAAAAAAAATCACATTTTTTACTAATAATATCAATTGATTTTATGTTCCACGCATTAAAATCAAAACATACTTTTGTAACTAACATATGTTCATATTTCGAATTTTGATTTCGTGACTTGTAATCTTGAACTTGATCTGAAGTTTCTTTTTTTAGATGTTCCTGATGAGTTTTAGTTTGTGTTATGTAAACTTTATAAAGGAATATAAGCACATCCTATCAATAATACAACAAGGCAAAAATGCAAGAAATGGAATGGATGTGCTTATATTCAATTCATGGCATTGGCGGACGCACAAAGGAAAAGACCAACCGTATGCATTCCTTTTATATTCTTTTCTTTCTTTAGTTTCTTCTAACTACTTTAAAAGTAATGGAAAATTTGTTGATATTGAGATATAAATCATCTGTTGTGTTAGTTGAACATGTAAATGTTGCTTTTTTGCTTGCAGATGAGATTATATACAAGATGGTTCTACCATAAGTAAAGACATGGATCGTTGTATAAAATTATGAGAAATGGGACTGTATAGGTTAGGCACACAAATGTGTTTTCTTTAAGGTATTAATTCCTCCCACTTCTATGGTGTAAATGGTCTCAAGGAATTAACCTCCAGGATACAAAACTTATATCTCTGAAAATTTGAAAGTTACGCTCCTTCAAATTTTCTGGAGCAAAAACCACAAGTTTAAAAAAATTAACAAGAGAAAAGAAGAAATTTGCTTGAGGGAATTATTCACTCTTTCTGGGAGAACTTTGTGGAGGAATATATGGAATCCAGAAGTTGCCTTCAGGAGACACAACTCAAATGAAATGATGTCCTTTTCCCAAAAACCACCCATTGGTTGAATCGTCTCTTGCAAAAAGACACCAAAAAATTAAAACTTTATAATGTTTGAAAGCAACGATTCGATTCGAACCGATTTCTTCTTTTTCCTCCTCTTTTCGGTTTCATTTCTTTCTTTCTTTATATATATATATATATATATAAAGAATATTGGTCAAATGCAGGTGAATGAATATAGTACTTATTATGTAAATACATATACATTACATCGCTTGACTGCTTTTTATAAAGTTTGATGACTTGGGCTCTTTGGGTTGATCTTAACGCTGATCCAACAGAGACCCAAGTATTCTTCCAACGAACTATCGGTAAGTACTTTAGAGATGAGCAAAAGCAGCAGTTGAAATTTTTTTTAAAAACTTTTCTTTGATAAGTTCATGAATCCGCCATTTCCTAATATAAATTCATCACTCCTAGACTTTGCATAAACATTTACATATAGGGGTAGAGACTGGAAGTCAGGGTCAAAGAACTGCTAAGGCGAACGACAACCATTGACAGGTCCCAGCTGGTACACCCCTGCAGGTATATGTTGTCCAGAAAGTACTTGCGGTCGAGAAAGTACTCGCGGGGATCACAAAAATGGTGTATTTACTCGACATCGCAACATTGTCACAGTTGAGAAAAGATGCTCATTCGTCAGCCTACAGTGGTACACATTCGGTGGTCCGATTGCTACGTGTAATTCAAATTGCTAAGTTTCTTAAAAAAAAATTGCTAAGTTTCATAATGCGTTCAACAAGTGAAAGGGGTCCGCGACAAACTTGTATTTTCTTTTCCATCTTTGATCTAACATAGAGAACAAAGAATAACAGTGCCAGAGCAATAACTGTATTACAGATTCCATTCCAACCGATCGCATGTTCAATCTTCTCAGAGAAAATTTCCAAAACGCCCGTAATTGTGTATTCACAAATGGCCGTTTATTGTATCAAATTTCTTTACAAGAAAAAGTGTGGTACGTGGGGGTACCATTTCTGAAGCTGAGTTTGCTGCAGATCAGTAAGAAACAGAGGACCTGTAAACAAGTTTCTGTTGATGCTGATTATGGTATTGCACATTGCAGGATCGAGCTTTATCCCTCAGTTCTTGAAATGCTTTCATTGTCTCCACATCAAAACCACCAGCAAACTAAGAAAATAAAAGCCCAAAAAACCCGAAATCATGAGCAGCTATAAGATTACCAAAAGCGTTTAAGTTTATTTTGATCAATGAAACATAGGAGTTTTTTATATAAGATTCATGTAAAGAAACAAGAATTTATGTACCTGATGAACCCGGAACGCAAACTTTACACCTTGAAGAATAAGCTCTTCTTCTTCTGGACATCCCCAAATCATTTCGAGCTCAGCGGATATCCGTTTCATGTACTTCATGGCTAGTTTCACTGATGCCAGCTTGATCTGCAGTTATAGGAGACCATGAGAAGTGACCGAAAGAGGGGGCAAATTCCTCAGCTTTCTTTGGAATTCTTTACAAAATTTATTCAAATTTCCCGTCAAATTAAAAGATTATCAGATAACAAAATCTTTAACAGAAAGTTCAACATCTGTCTGTCTCGTAAAACTAAGAAGAATTCCATAAAGTAATGGAATACAGACAAGGAAAACAGGCGTGAAGCAAACAAAATAAGGCAAAATCTCTCCGTCCATTTTGTCACGTAGCATCAATTTGTTTAAATAAAGACGTAGCTGATTGTGCCCTCTCCATGCAGTTTCCTTTGCTTCCCACAACTTTATAGTTGTAGAGATAAAGTAGCTAATAAATCGATCAATTAATTAGCCCAACGATGGATCTTTTCCTAGGGAATAATCGTGAGAGAGAGAAAAAAAACTATCTTTTCAAGTTCTTTTTGGTAAGCAATGGGCCCGCCGTGTTTCTTAGTCAATCCGAATTTAGATGATTGTGTTACTAGAGGATTCGATGAGCTAGAGTCATCCAATGATTCAAATGACTAGAGAGCACAAGACATAGTTAGAATTCCAATGCTGATAAATCACAGAATCATACCGATCATTGTAAATTAATATTTATTTTAACCTTGTGGATTCAAAACCAGGAAAATCACATAATATATCACAAGGTAGAAAATTTACAGCTAGTTTCGTATTTTATAACCTGGCTGACGTAACCGGTATCTAGCATCCAGTTCATAGGAATTTGAAATGCTTTGTATCGTTTTGCAGCTGATTCTCTCATTCTTGACAAGTTATATACTCCATGCTCCAATCTGTTACAATATTTCAACCAATCGAATCTAAAAACAAAATTATCCAGACAAAGTAAATGACAAAGGTAGCATTCATTTCGGTTTACTTCTCAAACAAAGACTGCATTTTCTTGAGAGCATGAGAACAAGGTTGTCTGGGGTCATCTCGAAATGTGGAGGCTTCAGATTCGAGCTTTTCCAAATCACAGTACCCGAATGCTGCTTCTCTTAAAACATCTGCCTTCTGCTCAGGCCATTCAAAGTGCTTCAAAACTGCCCTTTCATCAACCTAACCAAAGACAATCTGGATCAAAAAATATACAAAAAACCCAAAAAATAGAACAAAAAGAAACGCGACAGATTACTATAAAATTATTGAAAATATGTACCAAGAAAGAGAGCTCGTCATCAAGCCATTTAACAAAAGGCACTATATCTTCTATATCTGTGAAGGCAGCATCTTCAACTTCTTTAATCAAAAACCTGATGAAATCCCCTTGAGTTTCCACATCTGTCTTAATCTGTTATTTAAATTAAAATAATTTAAAAGGATCACCATTAGATAAAGATTTAATCTTTCTTGATCCGTAATATGTCCTTTAAAACTATTAAAGGTGATATTTGAATTCATTGGCAGAATGAAAACAACATTAAATTTTCATAGAAGTCCACATGGTTTCATTCAATTTTCAACTTTTTGTATTACCAATTCGGATTTCGAATCCAAGTCTCTGTCATGTTTTGGAAGTAGTCTAGCAAAATTCCAAGAAAAAGCGCACCAGGGCCGGTCAATGTCAGGCCCAGCTTGGTATAATTCAGTAGCAGTAGGAGTAAATAAACTCACACAATGAATAATTATGGTTAATATAGTAAAACTTACTGCCAGTAAATGGGAAGAACGGTTCGCAATCTCCCCTATCATATCCCTGGCCGCAGCTCCGGCCGCCTGGGTATCGACGGAGCTGCCACCTCCCCCACCGGAATCCCGCCTCGAATACGAGTCCCTCCCCATAAGGGAATGGTAGAACTCGACAACCTCCGGGACCCTTCGAACCTTAGCCTGGACAGGCCTTGTTGCCCCTTTCTGAGGAGGCGGAGGAGGTGGTGGTGCAGCTTTCGAACGTGGCGGTGGAGGAGGAGGCGGTGGAGGACATTTCAGGGAGGAAACTTTCACCGGAGGCGGTGGTGGAGGTGGCGGAGGAGGAATGTTGGAAATCTCCGCCAACGCGCGGTCAACTGAATCCGATAAAGAGCCGTACGAAGGCAAAGACATAGAAGAAGATATTAAAGAGGAAGACGAAGAACATGATGACAAAATTGAGGTGGATGGCCTCGGCGGTGGCTTAGGAACACGAGGAACGCGGGGTCTCAGCCCTATTAACCCATCAGAAACGTCTGGAATTTCGTCAGAATTACTCCGAGAATGCCTCGGCCTTTCAGACATCTCAATTACACCAACATTTACTTCTTTCTTTTCCTCAATTTCTGGCTTGAAATTAATATTACCAGTTTCGAAACCACCCAAGTTAATGCTATTTTGAGTCATGCATTTTCTCAAAAACTTTGTTGTGGCACTAGATTTATGATTATTCGCCGCATCGCAAAACCTCGTAGTGGATGATGAAGATGACACCTCTTCTTGCTCCCGCTCTCTTTCTGCAACGGCTTTCTTGATATCGGATAAATCAGCCTGCATGGATTTGATTTTCTCCTCATACTTCTGGTTTTGTTTGGAGAGTTGCATGTGCAAATACTCATTCTCTTCCCTGAGTCTTTCATTTTCCGTTTCCAAGCATTCGATTTTCTTTCCTGATCTTTCAAGTTCTGAATTCTTGCTCAAAATCTCGCTCTCAAGCACAGGAACAATGGCGACGGACTCTTTCAGCAGTTTGTTCTCCAAAATTTCTGTTTTCAATCGGGACTCTCGTTCTCGTAACTCTTCCACAAGGCGGAGGAGCTCGGCGACGTCGGGGGGCCGAGGCTGTACCTGGGCGGAGGCGCGTGGGAAGTAAACGCCAAAAGAACGTGAATTGGCGGCGTTAGATCCCTTCTGGGCTTGCTGCTGCTTAGCCGAGCTTGGTGTGGATATCGATGGAGTCTTAGGGGAGACATCAGGCTTTATCTTCGCATTCGCCGGCGATTTCTGCAAACCCATCGCAACTTTTACTTTCCCAGCCACCATTATCGCTTTAAATCCAAAGAAAACTCACCTTATCGCTCTTATACAGAAATTTTCACAGCGCCATTATTTGAAATCTGTATAGAGAAGGACAAGACTTCATTTGTCACTTTCTCGTTATCTGTATATGTGTACTGGGGCATTATAGAAAAAACTCTAGTTATTCTCGAACGTGTCAACGGTGGGAGATGTTCACGCGCTGGCTCCGAAAGTGAACTTTGTTTTGTCCCTTTTCCTGTTGCCCGTATGGTTGTAAGAATTGAATTTTTTAAAGTACTCATATTTTGATCATAACGTTAAATAATTAAGAAAATCGAAAGGCCCTTCTAACGGTCGAATTGTCCAATCTCGATAACTTGGTTCCACAAAACCTCAGATCTTGGTAGGTTATAAACTGGGTAATTCGAACTGAATTGTATCCCCATGCTTTATGATTTTGTGCAAATTTTCAGATAAGCAAAGTTTTTTAATTCACAAAGATATTGTTTACTGGACGTAACAACGACGACTATAATTGATTCAAATAATTATTTTTATTTTATGTAAGGTCAATAATACGCAATGTAATATTTTAGAATAATATTGATATAAACCAAAATGTAGTAAAAAAATATAGGGTAACAATTCTTGAACTCCTTTCCTTTATGTGGTGATCATTTCATTCCATTCCGTGCATGATTTTAGTCGACAAAAAGTGAAATATATTAAACTTGGATGTATAGGAAAAATAAAATATAGATCTATTTTAGGGAATATATAGGTGGAGAATCATAAATAATTTTGAAGGCTGATAAATCACCATCAATAATACAAGGGGCTGAGCAAAATGAATGTGACCATTACCCGACTCTGCTCCTTCTGTTTTGATTACATTTTTTGTCTTTTGTTTATTCCATCTCTGTCTTTTTGACCCAATATGGTACATCAATCGAATACCCATTTCAAACTATTTATATATTCATTTCTCTGTTAAGCTGGACTAAAAATAGAATCACATTTAATCCCAACAAAAAAAAAAAAGGAATTTTCCCCATTTCTCTTCAGCCAGGAGTGGTGTTATTAAATCTAGAACAAGGAAGAAATAGAAGTTTAGATAAAGCAATTAATTTATCAAGATAACGTGGCAATGTTCCAAGGGTATGAAGGGAGAGAGACAGGAATTGGGGGAATAAATGGATCAATGTAAAGTGGTCCATTGTGACAGTCTGCACCATCCGTTGCAACGCCCCCTACCCTTCTTATTTATCTTGGTAAAATGTCCTATTTTTCAATTTGATGATTTACCAAAATAAATTATATATGAATTTTACAAGAAAATGTAATATTTAATTTTCTTGTATCTAGATCATCGGCGACTTTGTTCGATTTTCGTTCTCCGATCGACGAGGGGGGGGGGGGGGGCATACTCATATAGAGGCACCTAATGATTAGCAAGTCGATGGGCCTAAAAAGAGATGGAGTGAAGGACGACCTTTCCACCATTAATGTATGCTCCCTTGCATGCAGTCGTTAACGGCATCAATTTATTCAACATCTTCTGCCCAACTGATATGGACCAGCATTAAGGGTCAAAAAATCCCAAGCCCAACAAGGATCAGCCCAATTAAAAGCTCAAATTTCAAATCCACGTGCAAACAAACGTGTGAGATGACCACCAAAGCGTCT
Source organism: Primulina huaijiensis (assembly GCF_012295235.1). NCBI lineage: Eukaryota > Viridiplantae > Streptophyta > Magnoliopsida > Lamiales > Gesneriaceae > Primulina > Primulina huaijiensis. The sequence continues at coordinate 20,965,667 of NC_133311.1, read as the reverse complement.
GGAAGAATTTGTGCGCCGGATTTGCAGGGAGCAAGAAGATTGTTCTTTGATTTTATTATTTTTCTGGAGACTATTTCCGGTTGAATCCATATATTTCATCTATATTTTCCTAAATCTTGCTTGAGAATTGTCGGTGTTGATTGAGCACGTCACCAACATTTACTGGGCTTAATTTGACATTGGTCTTATTGGGCTCGTTTGGAATGACAATAAGCCCTATACAATACAGCCCATATACATGTTGGTTTTATATTTTTCCATTTTCTGTTCAATTTTCTGATTTGAAGAGCAAAATGGGAATTACAAATAGCCCCCCTTAGTCATTTCGCTATTTGAGCAGTGCCTCTTTACACAATGATGGTTGAAATTCAAGTTAGGGCATCCCCAATGGCACAAGGAAGGACATTTTTTTTATAAAAAAAAAAAAAAACATTTTATGTTGGACATAGAGCATTTGACCTATTGGATTTGTTCATTTTGAATAAAATATTGGACAAACAAGATCTTGATAAGTAGATGATAAGTGAATAATGTCTCACATAAGAAAATAATCATATCATTAGTGAGATATATATATTTGTTTCAAATGTAAAACACCAAAATTATTCATAACATGAAAATATAAATTACGAATTTTTTTTTATTCATCAAAAATTTTAAAAGATAAATAAAATTACCGGTGATGATGGAAGAAACGATGGTTAAAATAAATATTTGGATATAATATGAAATTTCCATGGCCATTCAAATCCGCCGAAGCCATTTTGGCCTTTGTACTAGTCTCGCTGGAACGCTCCCAACCAAGGATCCATATCAATAATATAATCATACCATACGGTGGATTTTGCAGATGCAATTTAAAAAAAATTATTATTACATGTTAAAAATAATTATATACGACTGATTTTGTGGGCAAATATCTGATTTATCATAAAATTATTATTTTTATATTTAAAATATTATTTTTATTATAAAGAATATATTTTTATTAGTTATGTTGAGATATTGTGTAATATATATTATTTGATTGAAAAATAATATTTTTTATATCAAATATATATTAATAAATATAATATTAAAATACTATTTTATGATAAATGTTATTGTCCATTAGGAATAACAATTTCTTCCGAACCCGTTGGAGTATCCGATACTCGACCCGAATAGAAGAGGGTATGGAAGAATTTTTAGACCCGATTAAATAATTGGGTAATCGGATATGGGGATTTTCGGGTTCGGATNTAATTGTATTTGATAATAGGGTATTTGGGTAGAGTATGAGTATCCGATAATCCGACGGGTATAGGGATGAGATGAAATTCAATACCCGATGGGTATGAAGATGGGTATGAGAACGAATCCATACCCTACCCATTGTTATCGCTGTCGTCTATGCTTTGTATCCGAACCGCCAAATCTGCTCGAACTTATGGTATTAAATATTTGACACCTTCGTTTGTTGATCCTTCCTTTGAAAAAATATTTGAAGCAAATAATCTTCTTCTTGACCACCTGCAAGCAAAATATGAGACCAAAGATTTATCTGTTTGGAGACTCCATTACGGAGGCGTCGTTCGCAGATGGTGGGTGGGGTTCTTCTCTTGCGAATCACTTCTCTCGCACGGTGAGGATTCAGGATTTTTTTTTTGGTTTGATTTGGGTTTTTTCTTTGCTTAAAGTTGATGAGAATCATATTGGCGGTGTTGATGTTAGGCGGATGTGGTCTTGAGAGGGTACAGTGGGTACAACACGAGATGGGCTTTGAAGGTGAAAGAGAAGGTGCTGCATCCGTCGGAGAGCAGCCGTTCTCCGGCGGCGGTGCTGGTGTTCTTCGGCGCGAACGACGCGTGTATCCCCGACAGATCTAGTGCTTTCCAACACGTGCCGCTTGAGGAGTACAAGCAGAACCTCCACGCTATTGTTGCCTTTCTCAAGGTAAACTTGGAAAGTGTGCACGACCCCACCAACACATGCACTGTTTGTAGTGAATGAAGAAAATTCTTGGGAAAGTAAGTTTAACGTGGTCATGATATGACGCCCTATAACTGAGGCCGAAACGGAAGATGAGAAGAGTATAGTATGATTTGATGACTTTCTTCTCAAAGTTGTATATTTTACTAAGAATTGGGTACCATTCATGCCTGTAACTTGTGAATGCTCATGCATGGACCAAAATTAAAGGCAGCAGGGATGTAGTATAGTAGTTCTTCCCCTCGATTTGATCTTGTTAATTGTTTCGTGCAAGTTGCTTTTAGATCTTTGACGACAAACTTGATATTGGTGTATTAATTTTGCTAGCATACTGTTATTTTTCGGTTATTCTAGCATAGTAGTTCTTTCGCTCGACTTTGCCCATGCCTCAAAATTATTCATTATCATAGTTGTTCTAGTAAGTCAAAACTAAGATGCAACTGTTCTACTCTGAACATAATATACTTGTCATGCTTTTGTCACAATGCTTTGTGTGACATTACCGCCTTCTTTACTATGGCTTCAGAAGCAATGGCCTTCATCTTGTATTCTCCTCATCACGCCTCCTCCAATTGATGAAGCTGCACGCCTCCTGTAACACTTACTGTATTTCTAGTACTTTCAGACTTTTAAGTTTAACATTCTTAAAGTCACTATGCTTTTAACGTTTCATCTTGGATGTAAAAATAATTCAGGCATCCGTTGAGTGACAACTCTTCCGGCCTATCTGAGAGGACAAATGAAGCTGCTGGAAACTATTCCAAAGCATGCCTCGCAGTTGCATCTGAATGTGGAGTTGCAGCTGTAGACCTCTGGACGAAAATGCAGCAGTTTCCTGGATGGCAAAAGGCTTATTTAGTGTACATGTGCTTCTTCTTTTGTTCAAAATATTTCCATTGTAACAGGGTGAATCCAGGAACGAAATGGGGTGACAGAATAATTTTTGGGGAGAGAATTCGATCTTCACACCCCCACCCCCCCTCACCCTTTTATCAGATCATTCTCTTCGGGCTGTGGTATGTAATCAGAATCATAATATCATGTAATATTCAATCCTATTCTTTGAAACGCAGAGATGGGTTGCATCTAACTGAGAAAGGGAGCAAAGTCTTGTTTGAGGAAGTGGTCGCCCGGCTCAAGGAAGAAGGCATAAGCCTGGAAAGTCTGCCTGTGGATCAGCCTCTCCTTTCTGATATCGATGCGGAAGACCCTCTCAAGTCTTTTGAGAATTGCTATCTAAGATATGAAGGAGGAGGAATGCGTTAGCAAGTGTTTTGTGGTTCCGTGGCTAAAGTAGATACATGAGAGCATATGGGATTTCAAGTGGTATTTACATGGAATTTTGTGGAGGCTGTGTGTTGCATTTGTCTGGCTTTTATGTCTGTAAGATGCTTGGAAGGTTCGATGGGATCTGTGGCAACATTTGTTGGTTTTCGAATTATAAATAAAATAATAATAATATTTTTATCCTTCCCATTTGAAGATTTTTCCACCTATTGTTTATTTAATATTTGGTTTAAATTAAATCCAGTCAGTTTGATTATTGATTTCTTGAACTGATTAAATCGAATGATACCTTAGATATATTTATAAGCCCGGTTTAGAGCGTCGGCCTGTTGTGCGTTTGAGCTCCACCCAGACCAATATGATCAATTGATATATAATATATTCGCCCTTGGATATCTTCGTTTTTAATAATCTAAAATGTGATATTATTATATTAATCACTAATTTATAATAAAAATTATAACACGCACACTATATTGCACCAGATTGATATATTTTCTATTTGTCTTTTTTTCAATCACTCAAATTCACTTATGATATACACATTATATTGTTTTTATAAAAAATTAATAAAAAATATCAAAATTTTGATATTACATATGAATGATAATACGACAAATTGAAAGACGATAACATTACTAGTTTTTGTTACACTAGGGCCGGACCTTTAATGAGATCAAGGACGGCATCGTCTCAGGGTCTGATTTTTCAGGTAATCCAACATATATATTTTGAGATGATAATTTATTGGATTATGCAAATTTGATATATTTTTTCCCTCTAAAAAGCTAGACGATTATTATTTATGTAATCATTTCAAATATTTATTGACAAATTTTTATGTAATATATTTTTTCTTGTGTATTTATGTATTATTTATTTGCTAACTGAATTTTAACATTATTTATACCAACAAGATAACTCATTTTTAAATTTTTGTATAGGTCCCATCGAACACAAATACGTCTATGTGTTAAAAGGGAAAATCAAGAATGTGATTTTGCTTGGAGTGGAAAATTATAGAATATCTCTTTTAAGATTAAACAATTGCATAGTTGTGAGGGTGATTTACTATCTTTGAGGAAATTTTGACTTCATTATCTTGTTGAAATTAATGGTAAATTCCCTTTAGAGTATTCAAAATAAATAGAATTTATAAACAACACATCTATAAATTCACTTAAAACAGGTTAGAGAATGATTTTTTTTTTTTTATAAAGAAACCGGAAAGAAGAAAAACAAAAATTTAACTGTTTTTTTGGTGAAGGATATTTTTATTTATAGAACATTGGAAAAAAACTCATTTAACTCCAATTATTGTAAAAAATTAGTCAAATATTTGACAAATTAGTCAAGAATATTTATCCGTGAGATGATCAACTCTGTCCATATTTGCAACAATAAGTAATATTTTTGACATAAAAAATAATAGTTTTTTATGGATGACTCAAATAAGAGATCTGTCTAACAATTTCACAAATTTTTTTATATAAAAATATTATCACTAATTCATTATGCACATAATATATTAAAGACAAATGTGCGTTTCAATCATCAGTACTTATTATATTTATCCACCAAACAACCAAAAAAAAAAGATTAATTATTGGTATTATAATTATATAGTAATACAAACAATTTTAAGAACAAGATATCTAATCATCAATATTTATTTTAAAACAGCAAAAAAAATTCATAATCCAAACACCACCAACCGTTGTCTTCTACTTCTATTTCTCATCAAGAAATTCAAGACAAGAACGAAACATGGCCGGATATACACTGTAATCGGTGTACATAAATATTCGAGGACAGATTTTTTTAATATATTCTGGTACTAAATATATATATGTAGATGACAAAGGATAGTAACATACTTGAACAAAACTCATTGAAGTCAATTGTTATTATTATTTTTAAATATTAAAATTTAGCCAACTAGTTAATAATAATAATATATTAACTTGTACATCATGTGAAAATTTTAATGCTTAAAAAATAAATTGGCATGAAATTGAGAATTCCAGTTGGCTAGTAGTGGCCTGCATGACACGCATTTAGTAGACTGCATACCAAGGCAAACATACTTAATAAACTACGAATCCTTAATTAATTTGGGTGGAATTTGATCAGGCCCTTTGATTTAGTGTAGTAGTACAATAAATTTGTATTTGTAATTATTTATTCAAGAATTAATGGTGACGACGGTGGCTCTGATTTCCTTGTTTCTTGATTATAATTGTATTTAATGATGATAATTGATCATATCTTTTGGAAGTCAATAGTTGTGGGCCATTGCAAGCATAGACAAGCCACCCAATTTTTTTTTTTGTTACTTTTAAGTTTATGCGTATACATGTTTCATATTTCTTCAATCTTACTCATAACATAACAATATTGTTGCCTACCTCGATTGCATTTCTCAACGTCATTGCATTTGCATCTATTTTCTTGGTTTTTCTTCATATTTTGGAGATACCCTTTTGCGGGAAGGTTACTGACTTTATGTGGGGTTCTTTTGCCTGGTATGTGATTCTTGGATTGCCTATTGCTATTAATGTGTTTCTTCGTATATTTTTCACCGATTCAAGTGATGTATGTGAATCTGAATTCTTTTTTTTGGTGTGAAATATTGAAAACCGCAATGGGTCTTCGTGTAATCTTGAATTAGTTCTTGACAGCAGTTTTACATAGTTATTTGTTAGATTTTGCTTTGAGACTGTGAGAAGTTGTGGTAAAGATAATGTCAAATTGTGATGCTTGATTTGGTCCGTATGGTGTGAAATATTCGAATAAGGGGGTGTTCTACATCTTTCACATTGTTGATTAATGAATTCCTCTTCATATAGTTTTCGTTTCACAAGAATTGGAAGGGGAACTGTATATTCAGTAATCTGCGAGACTGATAGGTCCTCAGTCCTTACGCTGATGGATCTATGAAACCAAGTATACTTAAATTCGAGAACTTGCAAGTTTTGGTCCCTTGACTCATTTGATGAATTTAGAATGTCCCTTTTTTCAAATTTGTTGGTATCCTCTTCACTTTCCTGAAAAGCTCGTCTCGATTATATGGATTATAAGAGAGAGAGATGATGCGTCAATCTTGAGTTATCTTTTTATGATTTGCTCTAACCTTAAATATAAACTATTAAATACCAAAATGGCTTCATCTTGTTCCAAGATATAATACAAGTTTTTCCATTAAATTTGCTAATGTTTTCTTTTTACATGCTCGTTTTGGGTGTTCTATTGCATGATAACACAAATTCTTGACTCTTGGGCAAATCTCAAAACATTTTCATTAATTGACTACTAAAGCATGAAATGGTATAAATCTACAGCAGTGCACGGTTGATATGTAGGCTTGTTTAGTTATTTTTAATCTTGTGAATTCTAGATATGACTTCGACGATACTCATGGGATACAACCATCTGCAGGTAATTTTGTTGTATACAGTAAGTATCAAGAATGGGTTCGGGAGTTTGGTTTAAGAATATAATCACTAGAAAGAAAGCCAAGGGTAACAGATCACAAAAATCGCAGGTTAGAAGCTCTGGAGATGTCTTCTTTTTTTCTCCCGTATTTCAATCGAGAACTAAACTATTAAACCAGTATTATACAGATATTGCAATTATGAGTGGAGTCGAACTCCAAATATTATTCAATCCTTTTCCTTTATTTGACTATGGATATCTAGGTGTCTGGATTCTGGATATCTAAATTTATGCATTTTGAGTTCTTTTTTCGTAATCGAGCAGAAGTATTCAGCATCTGACAAGTCAAATGGCCACAATGAGGAAGTCTTGGGGAAAGATTGTCCTGTATTGGCCAATGGGACTTCTGAGGGAGACCATATACGGATCCGAGTTGAGAATAGGGCTGCAACTCGAATTCAGACTATGTATCGAGCATATAGGGTATGTGATACTTCAATGTGCCGAATAACCTACTTGTCAAGCTTACTCTTGTTTACTCACAAATGTTTATTTTTATCTTACTGTGAAAACAAAAATAATAAGATTAAGATTTAATTTTTGATATGATTTTATTGCGATTTAGCTATAAGAAGTCCAGCCTCATGGTTATTGTTGTCCTGGATAAAGGTCTCTATGGTTTTCAATTGTCAATATATATCTCTCTATTTCAAATACAACATTTGTTTTAGGCTCGGAAGAAATATCGCCAAATGAAAGGAATGACAAGGTTCAAGGATCTGGTGCAATGTGATTCTGTCAAGAAGCAAGCATCAACCACGCTACGTCATCTCCACTCATGGAGCAGAATTCAAACCCAGGTTAGAGCTCGGCGAGTTCATATGGTTACTCAAGGTCGACTCAGGCAGAAGAACCTCGAGAATAAGATGAAGCTCGAAGCAAAGCTTCATGACCTCGAGGTAAGATAGAGTGCTTCCCCTATGTGGCCAGTATTTAAATGTTTCGAAATTGTATATTGAACTTGACTCAGCCATATCCCCCACGGATGGATTGCTTTACAGGTGGACTGGAGTGGAGGTTCTGAGACAATGGATGAAGCTCTTGCAAGAATACATCAAAGAGAAGAAGCAGCAGTGAGGCGGGAGCGAGCTATGGCATATGCCTTTTCTCATCAGGTGTGAAAACAAGAAAAAATCTGAAATCAGATTAGATATTATTCAGATTACAATATATCTTTTATATATGGTTCTTTATTTTATTTTTCAATCTAGTTATATGAAATATTTCCTACCCTATTTTATTTTAATTCTAAATTAATAATAGTTTTTGTCAGTTGGGGATGGTATCATGTATGTAGGCCTTGGTAGCCGAAACTTAGATCCTGTGTCGTGTTGCATGCTGTCTTTGTTAAGCGGGTGTAGTGACCGAAACCATGTCTTTTTTCAGTGGAGGGCCAACTCCGATCCGAATTTTGGATCAGGAAACTATGAACTTGGCAAAGAAAATTGGGGCTGGAGCTGGATGGACCGGTGGATTGCTGCTCGACCTTGGGAGAGCCGAGTTCCAACATCAGCAAGTCCAAAGAAAGCACCAAGTCTCCAGGCAAGCAAGACTCCTAAAAACAAAACTCCTCCCACGATCAAAGCATCAGTTAAAGTCAAGTTAGCTTCTCCTAATGGAAAGGCTGCTAGAAGATCTCGAAAACTGTCTTATGAAGCATCTGAGAAAACATCTGTTCCGAAAGTGAACGCCAAAGCCGAAGATGGTGAAACCAAGAATGAACAGGATGAATCCTAAAGTCGAGTTTTCAGATTCAAGAAGAGTGTGCAGCATCAGGGTGATGACGAAAATCAGCCAGTCAGCCTTGGCATACTTTGCTCGTTGAGCTTGAACAACTGTGTGTTTATCGGCAGCAAATTTCAAAAGAAAAGAAAAATTGGATTTGGGTGTGATTCTTGATTTACTGTACATTAGGAAGAGTTAAATTATCATCGGACTGTTCTGTAAAGTATATGTCGGACCTGCTCTCTGCTATCTCCGGTTTGGATAAAGTCAGTGTTCTTCGTATAAAGTCGAGTGTTCTGTACTCTTACTTTCCAACGTTTCAGTCAAATTCAAAGGAGAGTTGTGTTGACTTATTTCGATGGAGTAGCAGGTAAAACAAATACGAGGGGAAAACACAGGGAAATCGGTCATTCCAACTCCAAAACATTGCAGAAAAAAAATTCATTCCTAATAAAGTAAAATATCAAAAAGCAAGTGTTTTCAAAGATTTTATCCGCTGAAAGGGCAGCACCAGCTTGACAATTGTGACAAACGCTTGAAATACGAAACTAAACTCTCCCACACATGTAAAAAGAAGAAAATTCAGTTAGTTTTGTTACAAAACCAAACAAATGTGTCATACAAAAGATTTTAAAAAAAATGGAAGATCATCTGTTCGAACTGATCACTCACTTCATTCATCTTCTGCATCAATATATGGCTTCAATAATCCCATTCCGTTTATTTAGTTACACTATGGGCATATGTAATGCTTTCAAAACATCTTTGAACTCGAATTCACGTGTTTCTTTGTTGAATCGCTCCACCAGTTTATACCTTTGATCGTTTAGGTAAAAAGACTGAGCAGTTTCCAAAAGCCACTTTGCCTCTGAGTCACTCAGCTTGCTAGGAAGCACTACATTTCCACGAATAAGCACCAGGTCTTTGCTGTCCGCAAATTCTGTGTAGCATGAAACAGTAAAGTACGGAGCGGCTTGGGTTCCTCTCGCTTTATAATCTTCAAGACCAGTGAAAAGCATGTGTGGCATTTGAACTGCACAAGTTCGATACATAATCAAGCAACATGAGAGGTATGTTCTGATAACAATAATAACAATAATAACGGCACTTTTCAAAACAATAATCATGTATATTTTGAAAGTGGTCTAGTTAAGTCTCTTCACGCACTCTTCAAAAGTTAACATTATTAAGGCTATACTTATATTAAGCAGTCCAATCCTCCATTATCTTTATGTAAGTAAAGATTATGCTTCCACCAATTTGTTTGGAGATTATATCAGGTTAAATAGTTCATACAGTTGAACAGAATCCTCCTCTATCTTTATTTGATCCAAAAAATTAGTAAATTCAGAAATGACCTTGCACAAACATATAGCCGCTTCCTTTCCACATTGGAATTACAAAATAACGGCTGCGAAAAAATGAATAATTAAATCAACTTGAAGAAGAAATGTTCTAAGAACAAAAATCCAGTAGATTACCAATCTGCTGCTCTGTGCTCCACTAAATGGTATAGTTTTGCTTTAATTGATGCACCGATATGGCCCCTTCCCAAGTGATACTGAATACACCAAAAAATCAACATTGGCAAACCATTAGCAACATCTGGATGTTCCACATAGAAAGGTGTTTTTCATAATGCAACTGATGCAGAAAACGTATCACTAAGTGTCTACATTTATTGAGTGGAAGCAAAATACTTGAGGAAATTACATCGTCCCAAATATCGGCAAGTTCTTCGGATGACTTATTCTTTGCCCTCTGAATATCGATAATTTCCTCCAAAGGCTTTAAATATATATTTGTTGTGAAAAAGTAAAAATTTACGGTAAAAAAGTAAAAATCTCAAACTCTCAAAATTATCACACTACACACTTTATAATATTTTTCTCTCAACTCAATTGTGATTTTCTTCACAAATGAGAGATCTATTTATAGAAAATTTTTACAAATAATCCAAAAATAAAATACATCATTACCTACATCATCACACACTAATTTTCAATATTCAACACCTAATTTTACCTAATTTTCAACATTCAACATTCACATTTTCAACACAAATATTTAACACATTTTTAAATAATTTTTCAACACTCCCCCTTGTGATGATGATCATAATGATTGTATACATTACGTGTTTTTATACTGCCTCGTTAAAAACCTTACTAGGAAAAACCCATTGGGATAAAAACCATAGTAAGGGAAAAAGAGTGCAGTCACGTAAACTCCCCCTCATGTTGACACGAACAATTCTTCACAAATTTCGTAGATTGCGCATCCCAATATTATATATGTGCTTTCTGAATATTGTCGTAGGAAGTGCCTTTGTGAAGAGATCTGATGAGTTTTCACTTGATTGAATGTGACGAACATCAATACATTTATTCTTCTCAAGCTCCTTGGTGAATGCGAAGAACTTAGGAGGAATATGTTTAGTTCTGTCGCTTTTTATGTATCCTTCTTTCATTTGAGCAACACATGCAGCATTATCTTCATATAGTATCACAGGCTTCTCGTCGAATGATAATCCGCATGAGATTTGGATATGTTGAGTCATTGATTTTAACCACACACATTCACGGCTTGCTTCATGTAGTGCAATAATCTCGGCATGATTTGATGAAGTTGTTACAAGTGTTTGTTTCTGTGAACGCCAAGAAATTGCAGTGCCTCCACGAGTAAATACATATCCAGTTTGAGAACGTGCTTTGTGTGGATCAGATAAGTATCCAGCATCGGCATAACCAATTATACTTGGATTAGCATCTTTTGAATACAAAAGTCCCAAGTCTGTCGTTCCTCGTAGATAACGGAATATATGTTTAATTCCGTTCCAATGTCTCTTTGTTGGATATGTGCTAAATCTTGCCAATAAATTTACGGCAAAAGATATATCAGGCCTTGTACAATTTGTAAGATACATAAGGGCACCGATAGCACTTAGATATGGTACTTCTGGACCAAGAATATCTTCATCATCTTCACATGGACGGAATGGATCCTTTTCTATGTTTAATGATCTAACAACCATTGGAGTACTTAAAGGATTTGATTTGTCCATATTAAAACGTTTAAGGATCTTTTCTGTATAATTTGTCTGGTGAACAAATATTCCACATTCTTTTTGTTCAATTTGTAAACCCAGACAATACTTGGTTTTTCCAAGATCCTTCATTTCAAATTCTTCTTTCAAGTATGACACAACTTCTTGAATTTCCTTATTTGTTCCAATGATGTTTAAATCATCAACATATACAGCAATAATTACGCATCCGGATGTTGTTTTCTTAATGAAAACACAAGGGCATATTGAATTATTTACATATCCCTTTTTCATCAAGTGATCACTTAGCCTATTATACCACATTCTGCCGGATTGCTTCAACCCATATAATGATCTTAGTAATTTCACAGAATAACATTCTCTGGGTTTTGAACTTTGTGCTTCAGGCATCTTAAATCCTTCAGGGATTTTCATATATATATTACTATCAAGTGATCCATATAAGTAGGCTGTAACAACATCCATAAGACGCATTTCTAAATTTTCAGATACTGCCAAGCTAATCAAATACCGAAACGTAATTGCATCCATCACAGGAGAATACGTTTCTTCATAATCAATTCCAGGCCTTTGAGAAAAACCTTGTGCAACAAGTCGAGCTTTATATCTTACTATTTCATTTTTCTCATTTCGCTTTCGAATAAAAACCCATTTGTATCCAACAGGTTTTACACCTTCAGGTGTAAGGACTATAGGTCCAAAAACATTACGTTTATTTAGCGAATCCAATTCAACCTGGATGGCATCTTTCCATTTTATCCAATCCTGCCGATTTTTACATTCACCAAAAGATTTTGGTTCATGATCTTCATTATCATTTATGATGTCGATTGCCACATTATAAGAAAATATATCATCAATTTCTTCTATATCTTTTCGGTTCCATATTTTTCCAGTATTAATATAATTGATAGAGATTTCATGATTCTCGTCAGTTTGTGGTTCTGACAAAACATTTTCATCATCATGTGTTTCTTCAGGAACATCATTCTCTATTTTGTGATCATTATGTGTTTCTTCAGGAACATCATTCTCTATTTTGTGATCATTGTGTTTCTCTATGAATTTTCTTTTTCGAGGATTTTTATCCTTGGAACCAACTGGCCTTCCACGCTTCAGGCGTTTAATGACATCATGACTATCTTCAATTTGTTTCTTCGGAATTTCAATTCGAGCAGGGGCATTTGCAGCATGTATATATGATTTAGTTACCCCTTTTGTGTCTGCAAATGCATCTGGTATTTGATTTGCTATTCTTTGCAAGTGCACAATTTGCTGTACATCTTTTTCACATTGTTTTGTTCTTGGATCCAGATGTAACAATGATGATACATACCATGTAATTTCTTTTTCGGTATGTTTCTGTTCTCCCCCTAACATTGGGAAGATTTCCTCATTAAAATGACAATCAGCAAAACGTGCTGTGAACACGTCGCCTGTCTGTGGTTCAAGATATCGAATGATCGATGGACTATCATAACCAATATAAATTCCAATCTTTCTTTGAGGTCCCATTTTCTTTCGTTGAGGTGGTGCAATAGGCACATACACCATACATCCAAAAATTCTCAGATGAGAAATGTCTGGTTCTTTACCAAATGCAAGCTGCAATGGGGAGTATTTATGATATGCACTTGGTCTGATGCGAATTAATGAAGCAGCATGTAAAATTGCATGTCCCCATATAGAAATAGGGAGCTTTGTTTTCATAATCATTGGTCTAGCAATCATTTGCAGACGTTTAATCAATGATTCAGCCAATCCATTTTGAGTATGTACATGAGCAACAGGATGCTCAACAATGATTCCCATAGACATACAATAATCATTGAAAGTCTGGGAAGTAAATTCACCAGCATTATCAAGTCTAATTTTCTTGATTGTATAATCGGGAAATTGATTCCTCAATTTTATTATTTGAGCAAGTAATCTTGCAAATGCAACATTTCGAGTTGACAATAAACATACATGTGACCATCTGCTGGAGGCATCAATCAATACCATAAAGTATCTGAATGGTCCACATGGTGGATGGATTGGTCCACAAATATCACCCTGAATACGTTCAAGAAACATTGGTGATTCAGTTTGGATTTTGGCTGGTGATGGTCTTATAATAAGTTTTCCAAGAGAACATGCTTTACATTGAAACTTATTATTCTGAAAGATCTTCTGGTCTTTCAATGGATGACCATGTGTATTTTCTATAATTCTTCGCATCATTGTTGAACCAGGATGTCCTAATCGATCATGCCAATTGGTTAATATTGAAGAATTATCAATTACCATGTTTGATTCAATGGGACGTATATGTGTATAATGCAATCCAGTAGGGAGCATTGGTAGTTTTTCAATCACATATTTCTTTCCTGATTTATATGTGGTAAGACACATATATTTCTCATTCCCTTCATTCATTGTTTGAGTATCATACCCATGGGAATATATATCATTAAAACTCAACAAATTTCTTTTCGATTGTGGTGAATATAAAGCATCATTGATCAAAAATTTTGTACCATTAGGTAACAAAAATTGTGCTTTACCACATCCTTTAATCAAGTCTACAGGACCTGATATTGTATTCACCGTTGTTTTTGTTGGTTTTAGTTCCAAGAAATATCTTTTATCTCGGAGGATAGTGTGCGTTGTACCACTATCAGGTATGCAAACTTCAGCTTGGTTCGTAGCATTTTCCATATTTGAACTTCAAAAAAATATGCAATGAAATAAAATTATTGACAATAAAATACAATACAATATAACACACTATAAAACATTATCATACGAATACATAAAAAATAAAATATTTTACATATTTATTCCACCATCAAATTGATCATTATCTGAGAAATCAATCAGAAAATCTCCAGCATCAAAATGAGTTGAACCACTCAAAGGTTCACTGTGTTCAGTAAAGTTGGTCTCCTTTTCTTTCCCCTTTATTGATTCTTTATAAAGTTTACAAAGGTGCTCAGGGGCTCGACAAATACGGGACCAATGTCCTGGAGTACCACATCTGAAACAAGAACTTTCAAATCTTTTTGAGTGATTCTCATTAACACTCATATTCTCTTGATGCCTTTTCGGTGGGTGGTTTGGGACGTTCTTTTGAGATGAGTTATAGAAATAACTATCTCGATTATTTTCAAAACCACGGCCGCGTCCACGACCACGACCACTTCCACGTCCACGTCCACGTCCACGACCACGACCACGACCTCGATTTTGTCCTCGACCAAAATCTTGTCTGTAACTTTGATTTTGGTTTCCAGGTTTAAATTCATTTTTGCTTACAGCATTTACTTCTGGAAATGCTGTTGATCCAGTGGGTCGGGACTGATGATTTCTCATTAATAGCTCGTTGTTCTTTTCCGCCACAAGAAGACAGGCGATGAGTTCAGAATATCTCGCAAATCCACGCACTCTATATTGTTGCTGTAGTGTTATATTTGATGCGTGAAACGTGGAAAATGTTTTTTCAAGCATTTCCGATTCTGTAACCTCATGTCCACAAAATTTTAACTGCGAGATTATTCTATACATCGCTGAATTGTAATCACTGACTTTTTTAAAGTCTTGGAATCTTAACATATTCCATTCATCACGGGCGGTCGGAAGTATAACTTCCCTTATATGTTCAAATCTCTCTTTTAATCCTTTCCACAGAGCCATGGGATCTTTTTCGATGAGATATTCACATTTTAAACCTTCATCAAGGTGTCGTCGTAAAAATATTATAGCTTTTGCTTTTTCTTGTGATGAAGATATACCATTTTCTTTAATGGTCTCGCTTAGACCCAATGACTCAAGATGCATTTCTACATCAAGAGTCCATGGCATATAGTTTTTCCCAGTAATATCAAGAGCGATGAATTCGAGCTTTGCCAAGTTTGCCATGGTGGTACTAAAAATTACGATGCATTTTATTAGTTAATGAATATTGCAATACAAAGTAATGGATAAACAACAAGTACAAGTATTCGTAAAAATAAAGAAAACACACGAGGAGGATATTCTCCGATAAATACAAGACTGGTGAGTATGATAACCAAAATAATTAAAAATAACCTCGTGAAAGCCATCTTCTTTTTTTCTTCGAAAATTTGATGAAGAATAATTTTTAGAGAAGAAGAGAAAGTTGGAGTGATTGAATGTATTTGTGAGATTGTATTTATAGAGCAAAAACTAGCCGTTTTGTTACCGTTTATTACCGTTGGTGTATAAGAAAATAAATGTATGTATTTGTATAATTTTATGGTAATAATATGGTGTATATAATATTAGTCATATTTAAATAATTATGTATATCATATCACATTATTATAATTAGGTGTCATAAGTTATTTTGTTTAAAAAACCTTATAGGCTTTTATACTTGTCGTATCCCTTACCGGGAGTGTGGGATGTCGTCTTAACATCCTCCCAGGATTTATAACAAGTTTTTGAAAAAATTATTTTTATTATTTCTAACAATAACATTATATTATATATTACATATATAAACAATAAATAAATAACAGTAAAATAAATATTATTACTTTTGTTACCTTTTTCTTCTGTTCGGAGCTTGGAAAAATATGGAGGACTTTTAGAGCTTCGTGCTGATAACGTGTTGTGAAAAAGTAAAAATTTACGGTAAAAAAGTAAAAATCTCAAACTCTCAAAATTATCACACTACACACTTTATAATATTTTTCTCTCAACTCAATTGTGATTTTCTTCACAAATGAGAGATCTATTTATAGAAAATTTTTACAAATAATCCAAAAATAAAATACATCATTACCTACATCATCACACACTAATTTTCAATATTCAACACCTAATTTTACCTAATTTTCAACATTCAACATTCACATTTTCAACACAAATATTTAACATATTTTTAAATAATTTTTCAACAATATTCATTTTTTATAATAATTAATTTTTAATAATATCATCACGAGTTAAATACTAGTTTATTTAAAAAAAAGAAATATAAGTTGTTGATGATACATTAATATTTACTTTTTATAAATCACTATTGACGATTACTACTTCGTCAGATTACTCATTTTATACCGATTGCCGCAGTAGCATCATATAGCAACAGCACCACAATCAATAGACGCTTGTCCTATGTATATAATGCACGGCGTAACGATACCAAGGAATCTGCTGTGAAAGTAAAAAAGATGGAAAGTAGAAAAGTCACGCATTTCATAAAAACCGGTAAGATGACAATTACATGTAGCCATGATATTGTCAGGCTTGAACAAATTATCTCTGCAAATTGCACCAGAAGTGCACATGCAGTCTTCGCAATAGAAAAGTCAAGAGGTCAAATTTATGCATTATGGTTCGAGTCATCTATGCATTGTACTTCGATGACATAAATACCCACTATATCTAAGATCTGATAACAAAATAAAAACCTCACCACTTGCCATGGTTGAGTGAAACTAACAAGATGACGGGTACTAATACTGTAATACTGTACTAAAATGTCTCATATTGCTTTTGCATCCCAAGTCACTTAATCAAGTCAAGTAGCATCGCCTTCACGCTGTCACCACTCGAGGACTCTAGCCTTTCAACTAGACTACCTGATTGATCTGAAGAAGAGTTAATGTTTCACGTTTCATCTTTTGATTTTCCCCTTCCCTTGACAATTCGCTTCTTTTCATTTGGAAATTCAGCTGTCAGCCTACCCATTTGCTTTTGCAGATCAGCAACTGAGTCATTACCTAATTTCCCTTTGGGACTTTTCTTCCCATCAGCACGCTTAAGTTCCAATCTATATAATGTGCACACATCATACTTGTTTATTACATATTCATATAGGTGCCACTCAAAATTTCCCGTTGGCTGAGGGTCCATATAATAGGATCTCTTCAGCCCATTGAATTCATTCACCACTTGTTTCCTTGATTCGTGCCAGCCACGCCCATTATAATCTGGTAAAGATCGTTGCTTTCTACTCCCACTCTCAAATGCTTTCCGAGGCTTATCAAAAAAAAGCCATTCCCTCGTTGTTTCACCGTCCAAGACAAAAAGATCAAAGAGCTCTGCTTTACACAAAAAGTAGATCATTAATCTCAAATGAACAGAAACATGATCGCATGTAAATTCAACCATTGTGTGGATAAAACAGGCAGGGAAGACAAACAAGAAGCAGAACTTACCAGGTGCATTCCAAGGGGATTTTGTGGTAGCAGCACCCTCGCATTCAGGAATACCAACATCTTTTCCTTGTGCTCTTGAACTTAAAGCAGCAAAGAGCAAGTTATCCTTTAAGCCTATGCCTCCAGGTCGCACAACTGGAGGGCTTCCACGATAGCCTTCAGCAGGTGCAAGCTGAGTATGGTAAGTACTGCAATAGTCATCAGACTTTTGACTCCAGTCCGATGCTAGTGCAGGTCTGGGACAATCCCAAAGGGCACATTTTGGCCCTAGAAAGGCAGATGGTGGAGGGGTGATGATTTGTTGATAGTCAGGAATCTGAGGTATACCATCCTCCCCAATTAAACAAGTTCCATTATAAATAGGGAAAAACTGTTGATCAAGCTCGGGATGGAAATCGAATGAATGATAATCTAGTTGTTCGGTTAAATCCATATGATTCATTCCCGAATGATCAATTCCCATTTCAGAACTGCTTTGATCAACTAACTGTAAGCCCTGTTCTTGAATACCTTTAGAGACTTCAAAACCCTGTCACGAACAAGATTTCAAAATTAGCATCTACAATAGGAGGATAAAAAAATAGTGAAAATAACTACTTATCTACAAGCCGACCATAAACGTTAAAGTGGTATATGGAAAAACGGAAAGGACATAATATATCATACAATTGACTAAACCTCTCTTTTAATATTGGCAAACCCGTTTATCGCATAGAGCAATTTCCCAGATGTAGTTCAGGTCTATTGGAGAATAAGTAACTATTATTATATCAAAGATAACCAAGTGTAAAGAAGGAAGCGTAGCATTTTAAAGCTTTGAAGTTCAGCAGGTATGATTACAAACATTAAAAACCAGTTCAAACTACCACAATTAAAATAAAGAATCCAGCCAATGCTAACCATTTGCGAAAAAGTTATCAACCTCTTGAGATGTAGATTCAGTCACAACCTTTTGTGTATCAGGCTCCGGCTCCAGCTTTGGTGCTGCTAATGTACTTGTTGCATCATCTTTCTCCTCACAAAGCTGCATCAGCCTACAAATTTCTGATGAAAACGATCCCAGGCTTCCACACTACAAAATAATTATCACCAAATGCCCGTTTATCCATGAAGTTCCAACTTTCTAGTGATCAATTAGACCACCATCACGAGAAAACATCAATCCCAAACACAAATAAAATAAATCCTGGATATGTGAAACATCTACCCTCAATCACTCATTGGTTTCTTTCTATCCAATTATCAAATTCTCTGTTAAATTAAAGTAATTCAGTGCAAAATGAATTATTTTGGCATCAAGGGGTAAGGCAGTTTGGTGCATTCTAGAGATGAAAGAATTACCTGCTGCAGCGAAGAGGCTGGGGAGGGCTCATTGAGCTCAGCCTTCCATTCACGAAGCATCTGGTGAACTTGCTCTTCAAGCAAATTAACATCAACAGTGCGGCTCTCCTTCCTAGCCGACTGAAGATTGCTGAACATGCCTTGTAGATCATCCACGCGATTCTTTGCCCTGTCTTTGAAGAGCTGGTGCGATGCAGGTTTGCTTGCACCGTTCTTCGAACTTTTCCCCATCCAAAAATACAGCAGTAGAATACGCTCAAATCAAAAGAAGCTGCCGAAGGAAAAAAAAATCCCGGCAGAGAGTATTAAAGTCCAATTATGAACAATCCCCTAGCGCAATAGTAACATCAACCGATGGGAGAGAGAAAAAATCAAACAACAAAATCCAAGAACCCACGACCAAATAATAGCATCTTCAGGATAACCGAAATTTAAACAACCCTAATCCTGAAACGATCTCAAAGGGGTCGTGATGCAGAAATTTCCAATTCTGAGAAAAAGAAATAAGTTTTTTGTTGTGCGTGAGAACGAGCCGGAGTCACCTGCAAGAGGTTTAGCGTGTAGAGATTGAAGTACTCTCTTTGATTGACTCGCTTCTGTGCGTGACAGGTCAGCAGGGATGATGAATGATTTGGCGTGCGAGCCTCCGGGAAAAAAGACCAAATTTATTATTTATATATGAATTTTCTGTAGTGCCCTTATATGTTATTATTTTTTTAAATAAACTGTTTTCTATTTAAATACAATGCCTGTGAAGTGAACTTTCGTCAATCGGACTTAAAATAGTAATTTACAAATAATAATGTTAAATATTGTTACAGTGATATTTATAAATATTATATCGCGAAATTTTATTGTTATATCGCGAGATTTTGTATTCAATATATAACGAGATTTTGACAAATTGAATTTTTTGTGTTTTATAAATTGATGTACAAATATAGATGTATATGTAGTATCACTCATGTACAAATCACATCAGTAAGAGATGTCCTAAGTTTGAATTTTTTTTATCAAAATGGAAAATCTAATTCGTGATTATCTGGTTTTATGTTCATCTAACTGACTTTAGACATATGATAAGGACGAAATAAAGCAGTGAAATACCACTCGAACAGCTCGCAAGGTATTAATTATTAGCAAATTTATAATATTTATTTAATTTTTTGTATTTTTTGTTTTGCACTTACATATTTTGGGTGGTTCTCAATAATCCTAAGTTCTAGTTTTTTTTTTTTAATTAAAATGCTCTATCCTTTTTTCATCTACTCACGTTATTCTAATTTATAATCATTCATAGTGTTAAAAAAAATATTTTAATAATTATATTTATATCATCACTTATATACAACACGAAAGTTCATTACAAGCCTATAATTCAAAACCAACAATTTAGGTCTCGAACATTAAAATTTTATGATATTGGAGATAATTCCAAGTTCTCAAACGACTTCCCATGGTGCTCTTTTTCTGATCATATATATTAGTTAGCCAACAACTTGTGTGAGACGGTCTCACGGGTCGTAATTTTTGAGACGAATATCTTATTTGGGTTATCCATGAAAAAATATTACTTTTTATACTGAGAGTATTACTTTTATTGTGAATATCGATAGGATTAACCCGTCTTACAGATAAAAATTCGTGAGATCGTTTCACAAAAAACATACTCTATTAGTTATTCTGCAACCTTACAAATTAATTACGACTTCGAGTTCTTATTTCCTCCTCCAACGTTGTCCAATTTCATTAAAAAAAAGTGGATTTATAAAATCTGAACCACGTATTATGATGATGTAATTGTAAAAGTGATTCCTTGAAATAGCAAACTTACAACTTTTTGTCACCGAAGCTCCCCATTTCAATCAATACGAAATTCACATTATTTTTTTATATACGTTTAATTTTGGGGAATTTTTTTTAAAAAAATGATCGAGTAAATGCTCATTTTATAACGAACCCAGTCAAATAATCAAATAGAGATAAATTAATTTATTCGAATATTTTTTTAAAATTATTTTATCTCTATTTTGGAAGCTCCTGAAATCATAATGAGTTTGTGTGTGTGTGTGTGTGAACAGAGCTTTAATCGTGAAAGGAAGAAAAGCCTTCCCAAAATTAAGTTGAGAAAACTCACACTTTTTGTGGTGTTCCGTTTCTTGAAAGGGAAAAGTTCCTTAGCATAAAACACTCCCTTTGCTTGCACTCAAACAAATCTCTCCTTCACCCCATAAATATACTCCCGAAGAACCATGGAAATCTGCCAAAAGCAGCTAAAAACTCCCAAGAAATGGAGAGTGACGTGGAAAACGAATCATCCCACGATTGTTACGAACAAGAACTCCCTTTACTCGTTGAGAAAGCACCACCCGAAATCGATCGAAACCTCATCCAACAAGCCATTAGCCAAACGTTTGAAAGCACGGCTCACTTGGCCAACCTTTTACCAACAGGAACTGTCCTAGTTTTCCAGCTTCTTTCTCCAATATTCACTAACCAAGGTCACTGTGATCCAGTTAGCCGTATCTTGACCGCGGTTTTAGTTTCCCTTTGCGGGTTGTCTTGTTTCTTCTTGTGTTTAACGGATAGCATCGAGGATCAAAAGGGTAACGTGTGCTACGGATTGGCCACGTTTCGCGGTTTCTGGATCATCGACGGATCATTGCATCTACAACCTGAGGTTGCGGCAAAGTATAGGCTCAAGTTTATCGATTTTGCGCATGCGTGGATGTCGATACTGGTATTTGGGGCAATCACTTTGTTCGATCAGAATGTAGTGGGGTGCTTTTACCCGAATCCTTCGGATGAAATACAAGAGATAGTTACCGCACTTCCTGTGGGGATTGGGGCCATCTGCAGCATGTTATTCGTTGTTTTCCCGACGAGACGACATGGAATCGGTTTCCCTGTCGCGCCCGGTTTAATGATGTTGTAACGGCTGCTTTAATTATATATATTTTTTCTGTACATGTGAATACTGTGATTAACTGGAGTAGTATTCTTCTTGCTCATCTCAAAATTCCAAATTTAATATATTCTTATAAGAATAAATTATGGGAGCAGCATACATGAAATTTTAACTATAACACCACAAATCTCGACCTTCCAAATTTAAATAATGTTGTTATACTCGAGTCTCCACCAATACAATAAGAAACTTGTATAAAAATTTTCAGAAACATTATATAGTAATCAATTTTCTAGATTGCACATGTATCA
Source organism: Primulina huaijiensis (assembly GCF_012295235.1). Taxonomy (NCBI): domain Eukaryota; kingdom Viridiplantae; phylum Streptophyta; class Magnoliopsida; order Lamiales; family Gesneriaceae; genus Primulina; species Primulina huaijiensis. The sequence goes on along the minus strand of NC_133311.1, from coordinate 20,943,392 downwards.
AATCAAATATATTAAATTTACAAAAACAGTATGGCTATGATTATTAATTAGAGAAGAAACTAAAAAATGTTAAGACATTTGATATGGAATGATAGCAATGGCGGCATCGGAATTTAATTCTTCTTCTAGCCGTACTCTCGTTTCTCTTTGTCTATCTCGCCCAACCGAATGATTTCCAAACGTCAGTCGTGTTGTTCTGATCACGCCGCCTATGAGCTCCAAGAGGCCAAGCTCAGAATCGCTTGACTTGATCCATCTCATACAATAGTTTACAAGAACGCTGCTGGTTTAAATAGTGTTGTTGTATGTGTTGCCGTGATTGTTGTATACATTTGCAGATAACACTTGTGAAAGTGTTGGCTGAAAGATCAAGTTTTGCTGCTCCAGTTTTTGACATCACGTTTAAGTTATTTATTTATGTTATATTATCCCGCTACATGTTGTGCCAAGTGTTTCGACATTTGGAACAACATTTAAATCTGATACACACAAATTCTCATATACTCTTTATAATTTATGTTAAAACAAAAATATACCCAATACCAACAAAAGAGAAAGGAGAAAGTTACATGGATGATGGATTCAAGAATTTTCAGTATGGTTGTGAATACTTGAATGTAAACCTGTTCTAACAAAAAGATGTTTACCAATTGTAACCAATTACATGAATGTGATGTATGGACTGATTTAATAAATTGATTAATAGCTCAACAGAGGAGATCGTTTTCCTCCGCAGTTTGTGTTTTTTTTTTTTTTTTTTTTTTTTTTTTTTTTTTTTTTTNTATCTTAATTGGGTAATCAAATGGGACCAGACAGCGAGGCTATTTTTTTGCTGAAAACTTTTGAAATTAAAGATCTTGTTTAAGGGATGCAGATGAAGTCAGCCTTTAGCTAGTTACTAAGGACTTTGGACAAGATCGTGTTTTGAGTCCCCCTATGCTCCCTGCTTGGCCCACCAGACAATGGAGATTGATCTGATCTGTTTGATTTCCTTTAAAATTTAAAACTTCACTTGGGCTTCATTGATTATAATACCTACTCGGTTTGGCGATGCGTAACGCTATCATTATTGCTTCAAGGTTTACATTATTTTAATGAAACAAAACTTATAGAGAACTGAAAGGTGAATATCGATTGCTCGTTTTCTGTCGAGCTCATTTTTCTTAATGCGATAGGTTAAAATGAATTATAATCCACCCAGTGAAAGTCGTTCTAGGGTTTCTATAACCCTTTTTTGTTAAATTATGATATTATTGGTAGCCCCCTTTTATTATAACGAAGTGTTGTAGTAACCATTATTTTCTACAGAAGTCGTGTGCTTTAAAACCTGCAGACAAGATCTTCATCAGATTCTGAATGTTTCGTTTCCACAGTGTTTACGTGATGAGGGTGAGAGTTAAGTGTATCAGAATGTAGGTGTTGTGCGTAGGTGTTTTAACACTCACGACAACTTGCAGCGGAAATTATATTTTAACACATAACTTAAATAATACCAATATGAGGGACAAGATATAAATCATGCACAAGTATAAAATACTTGTGCGTTGCCTCAGGGCAAAATAATTCACTAGAAAAACTTGTAAGTTTACAAAAACCAATACTAGTGAAAGAATAAAACAACTCCCTTAATAAGGCGAATATCAAATTGCATCCTAAAACTCTAACAAACCGTAAGACCAATTATACACAGGATGCATCAACTGAGAAGTAAAGAAAAACTTCAAAACTCAACACTCTAATCAAAACAGTGATTAGGTGTTGACTTCAGATGTTGTCAGCACTTCACAGCAACACTTGAAACAACAGCACGAGATTGCTCCGGTCTCGAAAACTCTTCGCGCACCCCTTGTCTCTCCAAAAACCTTTTTACGCTCTATATCTTCTTTCTCTTCTAAGTTCCTTTTTAAATATTAAGAGAGCAATTTCATTAGGAAAATAAAATCATATCTTAAAGATATTATCATATCAAAATATCATTAGGAAAAACTTCTTTTTCAAAACAATGATATCATATCTTAAAGATATTATCATAAAAAATAAATCTACACTAGATTATATCATTAAATCGAGATTATTCTCAAGTCTAGAAAGTCAAAACATTAAAGATCTTAAACAAGAAAAATATATCAGGAAATAAATTTAAATTGAAAATATATCAAGGAATAAAATTCCTTTCAGATTCGACCAAGGTTAATATTAATTTTGGTCCTATGTTCCCCCGGCATATATGCAAGGGAGAGGTTAAAGTATAATTCTGTTCTTCGTCACGAGTTTGAGGTTTTTAGTTTTGTGTACATTATTAACTAAATTGATTTTGCCTTCAGCTCTCGTAAAAAGTTGGAACCAGAATAATATTTGAACTAAATCCTTGAAGCTTTACAGTACTGAGAAGTTTCCAGCTCTTTTTTTTTTATCAGAACCCGGGAAACCTTTTTGCCTAAACCTCGGTGAAACCAGCATTAATTATAATACGATCATAAATTTAATGTTGTTTTGTTTATCAGTTGCAAGGTTACGTCAAGCAGGCAATGAATTTACTCATGTTCTTGCTCATCAGGAGCTGATTTTTATGATGGTTGGTTCTTCTCGTTATCTTTCACTATCGGTTTTCTTCCCGCGCTCACGCACCGTTGAACATTTTTTTTCTTTCCTCGCTCTAATTCTTACCTAACTGTCCCCCTTCAGGCATCGGTCCTGGTTGCTTTTCCAATAATGAGTTTCTGCATGTTACTCCTATCACATTTTAATTAGTTAGCTGGAAGTCGTTATTGTCGGGTACACTAAGGCGCTGGCCTAATCCATCCTGAGCATGAGATGCTTCCAGTCCAAACATCATATGAGGTATGATCGAATGGCAGCTGTTCGTCTTCTGGCATGTATTTGCTATAATAGACTCAGCTCTCAAAGGACTTATCTTTTATTTTCATCTTCATTTTGTTTTTAGTTATATTTTTTATTTATTATTGTTGTATGTCATTTATCGAAGGCTAAGAATTTTTGGACGCCATATTTCCATGTCTTGGCCCACCTATTAACTAACCCAACAACCTTGCCGGACCGCTACAATCAGCTACTGCTGAGGGCCACCCAAATATGCTGCCTCCCTCCTCTATTGGAAATAGGAAAAAACACAGCACCATGTCCCCAGGAAATTATTATATGGTCGATATTGTTCCTAATGTTTTGATTGGACGGTTATTTTGTGTGTGTGTGTGTCTCTCTCTCTCTCTCTCTCTCTGATACTTATTTGTTATGTATCCAAATCAGTCACGGGTAACCTTCGTCCTTCTTTCGTTGCCATTCCCTCAAATCTCGTTTGCATTCAATACGTGATTGATTATTGTGCTATGATGGACTGTTCGTTTTCTTTTGAAATATATGATAATAATACCTCAAGTACACGATATTGAAAGATATTTGAAAATAATTAGAGAGTTCGTGTTCCAAATTGGCTTTTATTTTTATTTTTATTTTTATTTTTATTTTTATAAAATGTTTCTTGGTCGTAGATCATAATAATCATGTACACATGTACATTCAACTTCATGAAGTGCTAGAAGCTCCTACGTACCCCTCTTTAAAAGTAGAGTTAAGTATGCCAATAACATTTCTACCACCATTTGCGCCTTATAATTAGATATTATGAGCTTTAATCTTGAGTTTTGGTGAGTGGTATACACATTTCTCTTTATTTTATCTACTAGTGTTCCATTTTTTTCCTTAAAAAAAATATTTCCTTAAATATATTTCATAGGAAAACTCAGACCCAAAATCTACGAGTATCATCATGTGGATTGCATCCATACTTCTGCATGATCTAATTGAGGGGTTTTTTTTTTTTTTTTTTGGGTTTGTTATAATTGATATCGAATTGGTTAATCGTCATACATTATTTCTGTTACGTCAATTTCATGTTTTGTATTTAAAAAAAGACTGGATTAAATGAACATAAAACAATTCTTAAATTAAAAAAAAAAAAGAAAACAAGGTATGGTGATGGATGTCTCTAGGGTGGGGGGGACGAGTCATGTGATTTAGTTGGAAAACGAACAAAATATGCACATGGTGAGGTGATGGCGAGACAAATATTAAACGCCGTGAAATTGACTCCAATACTACTACTCTTTACATATTTTCCCATCAGGATTATAAGAAATTTCATATCGTTTTCGATGCTGTTCTACAAGTGAAACTAATAATTCTAAATAATAAAAAAAAAACCTTAAAGTTTTCAAGCTTTAAGCTTTAAACCTTAAATTAAATCAAATTTGCCAAATACTAAAAATAAAAAAATCATCAAATGAAATAATTATGAAAACATTAAAACTTGTAATTTGTATTAATAATACTAATAAATGGTAAATTTGGAATGTTGTAAAAAAAACTATTAATTTTTTAGTGAAGGGAATAATATATTAGATATGTAAAAATGTTAAAGTTTAGTCGTTTTTATATTTATTTTAGATTTTTGTAATTGAAATAAACCTCAAGAAAATGAACTTAATTAGCCCCGATATTTATTTGAAACTTTGTGGATATAACTTATATGAGTTTTGATATGCTGCACACCTACCGTGCACACTTATGTAAGCACCGATGAGGTGTCAATCACCTATTGGATGTGATGAAATGTAGAAAAATTGTGCATCCAATATGTGAGTGACACCTCATGGTGCTCACATAAGTGTGCACGATAGGTGTGCAACATATCAAAACTATAACTTATATATATATATTTTTTTTGTTGAAGCCTTTTTAATTAATAACTGAGTGGGGTCGGATCCTATTTGAAATCGAAATTTGTTTAAAATTTTAATGAATAATAAATAAATAAAATATAATATTAAAGAGGCTATTTAATATTCAACGATTTGAAAATTTATACTTTCTTCCGCCAATCACGTAAGGAGTACATGGAACCCAAAAAAGGACAAAGGTAAAAGGCGTTTGACAAAAAGGAAAGACTTTGATTTACTCGTTAGCTAACCGCCCATCATATGAATTCTCTGATTTGATGGACAACCTATTGCCATTTACTCATATATAATATAATGGATCTCATAAAGTATATAAAATCATGCTTAAAATTTGTGAATAGATCTTCTCTCGTCAGTAAAAATAATATTTTTTCATATGTTCATTCAAATATATATCTTATACAATTGTACACTTCTAAGCACATCGAACCCTATTTTAAGTTTTTTAAATCAGTCATGTCATACAATTCGTTTTATCTTTTTACGGGAAAAAATTATTATATATGAATAAAATTAGAAAAATTTATAAAATTGGTCATGTTTATTTGTTTTTTTTTATCTCGCATCATTGCTACGTCGATTGGAAGGATAAAAATTGAGGGAAAAACTGAAATTTTACAATATATAGAATCAAAACATCATATAAATAAATATATGAGATGATAATTGTAATTTTCTTACAAAATTAACCATATCATAAGGAAAAAAAATTTTAATGTTAAAAGACGATGATGATGGCTCATTCTTCAAATCCATTAATCATGTTGTTATTCCTCATCGACTATTGTCATATTCATCATCATAAGGAGATGGTAGGAGTAATTTTGAAGAAACCCATAAGTAATTGAAAAATATTATATATACGATAATTGTGATATACTCGGTTATACATTATTTTTGAAATTATAAAACTAATCCAAATACACTTTGATCAAAATAACTCTTATCGGGATAGTTTTGTAATTTTCAGAATAGTTTGGTAATTTTCAAAGGTAAAAACTTGTGTGAGACGGTCTCACTGGTCGTATTTTGTGAGACGGATTTCTTATTTGGATCATCCATAAAAAATTATTATTTTTTATGCTAAGAGTATTATTTTTTATTGTAAATATCGATAAGATTGACCTGTATTACAAATAAAAATTCGTGAGATCGTCTCATAAGAGACATACTCATTTTCAAAATAATGCATAACTGGGATTTTAATGTCTATATTAATATAAACCACGTGTAATATTTAGCAGAATGAGCTGCTATAGATTATTAAATCATCGACAGCCTACCCAATCATTTTAATGATTTTACTGCGTCTCAATAAATTCTATTTCCTCCCCTCGATTATTTTTCATAAAGCATTAAATATGAAGAAAAGAGATTAAGTTTAGTGAACAATACATTTTCGAATTAAAAATATGTATTTTCCATAAAAATTAGATCCAGAAAATAGAAGAAAAAAATGGCTAGAAGGAAATAATAAATTGATGATAGCTAAAAGGTGGTATGGTTTTTGTTTTTTCAACCAATTAAACTGAAAACTGCCTATCTATTTTTCTCGAATTGTTATGATATTTTTTTAGTCTATTATTAATTAAATCATCTAAAATATTAATATTTTGTATTTTTAATTAAAACATTTCTGTTATCAAGGAACACAATAACTCTCCAATTTTAGTAAGTATACTATTGCTAAAAATTTAAGATTCTCGAATATTTTTGTGAGACCATCTCACGATCAAAGATATTTGATCCGGCGACCATATTCGATCCAACTAATGAAAAAATATTATTTATCATGTCAATAATATTATTTTTCATTATAATTATAAATCGAATCGACATATATCACAAATATAAATTCATGTTCACAAAAAAGTTAAAAAAATAATGTAGAATTTACTCAAGTTGTCTTTCTTGGTCGCAATAAATTTTTCTGGTGTGGCTCTAAGTTGGTAGACCCCATCCCCGCGGCCACACCCCCTTATAATTATATTTGCCTTTGAGGGTACCCAAAAAAAAAAACAAAAAGCAAATAAAGGATAAAAAATAAATAAAATAAAAGAATGGAAATTCTTTTGCTTTTTCTAAAAATATATGACATTTAACTTCATATGTTAAAAAAATGGATTGCTGTTTTTTTCGTTTGAAATAAAAATTATTTAGATCCACAAATTGTTTCATTAAACGTGATATTTTAAGTATTTTAGGAACGAAATTATTATCTTAGAAAAAAAGGTTTGAATAAAACAGTACGTATTTTAGACCCCACCAAAAAAGTAAGTAAATAATTAAATATTTTTGGATTGGGGAAGGGGACCGTATTTGATAGGCAAGCCATTTGTATAGATAGAGTGAAAAAACAGGGTCCATGTGTTGTACCAATTTAGAAGGCACGTACATGTTTCCTATATATCATCCAATCCACAATCCACGCATCACTCGATTTATGTTATATCGAAAATAATTATTTTTTTTATTTTAATATTGGTAGATTTTGTAGATTTGTTATATTTATATGGAAGTTGACATATATGTTGATGATCTAAGAATTAGTATTTAACAATTATCTTAAGATAAAAAATACTTCAAGTATAACATAAAATATACCATTTTTTAAGTATCAATAATGGTCGTTAGTTCTCCGTTACCTCGTATTAGTAACTTAGCTTACATAGCTGAATATAATTATGTCAAATCATAAAATTTTCTTAAATAAAATACGTTAAAGGTCTAAAAGCGATTTTACGATATTTAGATAGATTGGTTTCCTTCAATTAATTTGAGCAGTCACTGTTGGGCAGGAGCAGCTAAAAGTAAGTGTGACTCCATTAATTGCACGTAGCTACCCCCAACCAAATATAATTTATAGATTACATTTTTATGTGAAATATAATGACATCAGAGCATTTTAAAAAAAATAATAATTAATGTTTGATGTATTTTATTATTAAACAAATGTTAGTATTTCAAAAAAACAAAATAAATTAAAGTTGTAATTTAATTAATAATAACATATAATTGAAAGCACTGGGACCTAATCTTCAACTGTACCCCCTAGGCCTAGCTATAAAACACACACTCAACATATTCAGAATTAAGCACAGAACACACATTGTCACTTTCCGTATTCTCCAATGGCTTCCTCTGTGGCCATGAAACTTTCGTTCATCCTCCTCCTTGCGCTGTTTTCCTCCATGAAAACACAAGCAAGAGACAGCCAATTCTTTGACAAAGTGTCCTCCACGACCACCAATGTTATCCCAAACAAAGAGCAACCTCTCAACAACCAACAAGAACCCAATTTCCTGCCGGAAAATGAAAATGGCTACGGACTTTACAGTCACGAATCTGGCCAACTTCCTCCCTCCGCCACCACAACAGCCGAACCCACCACCACCACCACTTCCACAACCGCTGAACCCCTCCATAAATACCTACCAAAGAACTACAACCCCGTGGCCTATGTAACAGAACCAGAAAACGTTCAAGACAGCAGCAATTCGTTCTCAGAGGATACTTACACCAACAGCCTAAAATACAACGACGACGAAAACAGCAACTACAAGGATGGCCGAAACTACTACGACAACCAGGCCGATCAGCAAGAATATCAGACACGAGAACCAAAGTACAGAAGCTACACAGCCAACACATTCACCGCAAACAACAGATACAGCAACGATAACTTCAACTATAACGGTGGCAGCAGTTTCAACAGCGGTCCACAAGGATTATCCGACACCAGGTTCGACAGCGGTGAGAATAACTTCTACAATGGCGACGAAGAGAGCAGCTTCCAGCCACAGGGGATGAGCGACACGAGATCCCTGGAAAATGGGAAGTATTTTTACGACATAAACAACGAGAAATACAGCGAAAACCACCCGTATGAAAGCTTCAAGGGGGGTCGAGCGAGGAACGAATACAATGACAGGAATTACTATGGAAACAGTTACCAGAACCAGTATGAGTTCCCAAAAGAACAGAATTTGCCTTGAAATTTGAATGCAAGGGTGAAATGGGAATAGATTATATACTTACAGTCTCGCCATTAATGGGTTTCAAACGTATAGGTTTGATTCATACGCATGTGCTTTTCATTTTTTCCTTGTTTATCTTTTGATTCTGCAAAAGTTAAAAATGTGTGGATGAAATCTTGGATTTTTTATTCTGTAATGGCCTGAAGACTTTAATTAGTTGAATATATTTTGTTATAAATTTACTTTAAGGTATATAGTTTTGAGTTGATAATTTAGATTCGATTTTATTTCTCTAATAGCCAAAATAGTCTTTTAATTTTTTGTTTGTTTCGGTTGAACCTTTTTTAATGTAGTCTTAAATTCACGTCGGACACATTCTCATTTTTTTTTTCTGGTCCGATGAATTTAAATATTTTTTTGGGTTTAAATTAATGTTGACTACTGCGCTTAATCGGAATAACAAACACTATTTTTGACCTATTAAAAAGNATAAATGAGTAAAGTTGTCACATAAATTGACACAATGCCTGACAAGTATTTCAAAATTATATCTATAAATTCAATTGTTGTTGCATTTAAGAAGCGGAAATGATTGTACAATTTTGTCATCGGGTATCCGTAATATACTATACATTTCGAAGAGTTAAGTTTTTTTTTTTTTTTTAAAAAAAAAGAAAAACTAAAGAGTTAAGTTAACAATGGCTTGGTGTCGCATTACATTGGCAAAAAACATATTCCAATGATAATATTGAGTGTAAAAGATGTTTAATTAATCCAATTGTAGAAAAGTTAGTACACATTAAATTGGGCCGTATTTTGAGAAAGAGGAACAGGAGATGCGGAATGAGAAATATTTTTCTTGAAATGAGGGAGTTTGTCCAATTCAATAACATAAAACCCAAAAATTTGAAGAAGAAAACAAAACAAATAGAAAGTACTAAGAATTATTTTTCTTGAAATGAGGGAGCTTGTCGCAAGACAATTCAATAACATAAAAACCCAAAAATTTGAAGAAGAAAACAAAACAAACAGAAAATAATCCAAACTTAATTAATACAAATGTGACGTAATAATCTACGAAATAAATTAACATAATGCCATTCCATTCCACCGCAAATAAAGGAGTGGCTTTATTTCCAGTACCCAAACTTAAGCGTCAAGGCTCCAAATCTTTTTGACTATGAATTTTGTGTCCCAAAAAGGTAATATTGTAGAAGAAATCAAGTGTCAATTACACGTAAAATTAATACAAAATCACTGTAAATAAAGTTTTTGGAAATCCGAACCCGTGATTCTTCCGCTGTAGAAGTAATAGGATAAGCTCTTTCTTTGTGACAACTAGGGAGAAAAAAAGGCACATAAAGAAAGCATGATCTTTAAAATAAAATTATATACCACCGTCTCTTAATTTGAGAAGGGTATACCCATCCCAACCCTTTTGGCCTAATAATTCCTCATTGTATAAGACGATGCGGTGGAAATAAAATAATGCATGGATGCCCATTTCATGAGGGTTTGGGTTTAATCGACGAAATCGCGATTCTATAATCAGAACCTAGAAACGCGAGGTACTCATTGTGTTTGGAGCAAAAAAGGTAAAAACGTGTAAGTGGTATCTTCGGGTGGGTGGACACGACTATGATTATAATGATTACGGTTCCATTCTTCGTATGAGCAATTACTTGGCCTGCAGCTGCCCCCACCGGCTAACTAACTACTTTATTCACTAAATTTTTGGGTTTATTAAAATATCTAAATTCAAAACAAAATAGACTTTATATTGAACGACATTTTCTATAAAAATATACCGCTGTAGCATAAAATAGACAATTCTTTGCCCTAAAGTTGTTATATTAATCATTTAGTCTAATCTAATTATTTATTTTTTTTAAAAAATAGTTTCTTATGTTTGGGTTTGTTTGAAAAAATATATAAAATGATTCAGAACTATAGATTTTATTACTTCCGAAAAGATATAAATAAAACTTAATTAATTCTCTTTCAAAAGTTTTTTCAAAGATGATTTAATCATGTAATTAAAGATCCAAATGTTTAACATAATAAAAGTTAATTTCCACCCTTCAACTTCACCATAATAACTAAAGTTGAAAACGTGAGGTTTACTTAAATTGGGTGTAGAAATTGAAAGTTGATGAGCAGAACTTGGACAGCACAGGGAACCGGAGTGTTAAAGAAGTGTCACGGTCGTTGATCGAATACAATATATTTAAACAAAATATCAATAAACCTTGACATTTTTTTTGAGGAACTTAGACCTCGATTTTTATTCGAAAATTTTGGTTATCATATGTAATTACTCGAGTTGGTTCAAGCTTTTAGAGATAATTTCTAGCTTGAACTCTGTCAAATATATTATCATGCTCAATCAGTCAGAAGTCGGATAATTTCAATATATGTTGCATGTATCAATCATATGTTGCATGTACGTAAGTGTTTTTTTAATTCTGATATATNACAAGCAAGCCCGACAAACCTTCATGGCATTACCCACATAATTCTGGGCTTTTGAAATTTACTATTTGTCTTCGTTTGGGTAATATAACAATGAACTGTGAAACTTAGACCTTTGAAACCTCAAATGCATTTTCTTGGAAGGACATTCAGTTGGTTTGTACTGTTAACAAGGATTATAAATTGTAAGAAATAAAGTTAAATGAAGTTTGTTTGGTTAAAGAAGAAAATATGCAAAAATGTTTCACATTGAAAGCGCCAATAATATAAAATGACCTTAAAATTTGCAACGTGGTGACAAGATCACATCGAGTACATATCTGGATATGACCGTAAAAGTATATCATCATTGATCATGAAGTCGACCAGGGACGAACCCATCCGGGAACATCGAGTGCGTCCGATGCAAAGAAATCAAGGTATCAACTTCCTAAAAATAAAGAAATCCAGGCACCAACCATAAGTTAGTATGATGGTTGCTCTGCAAAAAAAAAAAAAAATTAATTCTAGCAATATTCTTAGAATTTAAAATCAAGTCATAAAAAACTATTAAAATTTGGATCCCTCGAGAAACATGAACCACCACAATCAAATAAACTGGAAACAAAAAATATACGGATTGCAAATGCATAATGGGCGGTTAAAAAGTTGGGAACGTGCCAGGAAAGGGGTCAAACCTACTAGTTTCTTCTATCTACTGAGCTATACGTGCACTCAACACGTCACTAAAGTAAATATATTATTTATTCAATTTAATTATATGGCCATTTAATCCGCAACCCATGAACCGGCATGAAAGATAAGACCGTTAAGTTAATTATCATGTGCAACGGTTTTGTTCATTTTCCTCGCGCAAAATGCATATAACATAACAAAGAATTATGCAACATCGTACAGATAACTATTTCAATCGGAAGACTACAACTGATTGAGAATCAATTGTTTTTACTCACCTTGGGTCATTTTATGAATGAAAATCAATTATATTTGAATCCTAATCTAATCAAATCAACAACCGAACCATCTCCAGACCGAGGTTTTATCCATCAGTCTTGATACCTCGTTAGCCACTTTCTTTAGCCGAAACAAACACCAGCCTCACCCTTGTAGGTGCAGGGTAAAATCACCCTCCCCAAACACATTATATTGTTATAAGAAGATAAAGGACATCTCTTAATAACCCATCGGCACAAAACAAGCTATGCTTCCTTTGATCAATAGAAATTGTGCAGCGGTATGGCTCGTTTCATATACAGAGGCTATTATCTCACAAATCATGAGAAATGATAGTCACATCTTCACATTAGAAGCAAACAATAAGCGACAAGGAGCATATTGAGTACAGACACCACACCACTAAACCTCAAGAATTTCATTCTCCCACATTTTGCACATGCGGTGGAGCTAAAAGACAATCTTTTGTACACACCAGCACTTAACCGAAAATTAGATTAGTCCCATCACATGGTAATTAACTTAAATGGAAAAAAACAACCTAATCCCATATATCTGTATATCAAAGCCCCATGGTCACAAATTAAATCGAACCCCAACACCATCCAGGCAAAATATGTCCTTTTCAAGATTCATCCACCACATTAACCAACTCGTACTCGATTAGGGACAGATTATTGTCCTCTTTGACCACAAAATTTGCTGGTTCAGTGACTTCAACGAGTCCCCATTTATCCACAGCCAGCCTCATGGACCCTTTGAACATGTCAATCTTTGAATTCCGAAGTATCACAGTATTACCTGGCTTCATCAGCTCAACTGCAAATAAATTAAAGCTTCTCAACTACAAATACACGTGCACAATATGCAGCGAGTTGTGGCCTCATTAAACAACTATTTAACAAAATTACAGAATCAAAGAGCTAAAATAATAAGAAAAATAATGGATGATAAAAAGGTAAAAATGTTTTCAAACATATTTCTGAATGACCCGACAGGAAGCACCAGAAACAAAATATGACCATGGAAAGAATCACGATCAAAAGGCACAATCTCTCTTTCAATGCATGAAAGAGAGACGTACAGAGGAAGCAACAAAACCAACATAAATGATTAATATAGAAAAAAAAACTAAAACAGTCTCCACCCACGGTCATTCAGAAAACAAGAGCAATAAAACTACAGCTCGCAAAGCATAAATATGGGGAGCTACATTAGCCCACCCAATCTCAAGTATTGAACATAAGTGTTACTCATATTGGGATCATAAAGAAAAGGGAGCTCATGTACAACAAATATCGACCCTTAGATCAGAAATCATAAGGCATAGGACATGTCAAAGTAGAAGTTTGACCAAGAACTTAAATTATGCAAGCAAATGCAAACAAAATCGTTAATTTCAGCAACAACATTATGTATATGAAATCACAAATTGATGCTTAAATAGTCAATTCCAACATTTTACAACGAATTTTGGAAAAAAAAAAATTTCAAATAGAGAATACGAATTTCTAAGAACATGAGAAAGAATGGTTTTGTGGGGGGGGGGGGGGGGGGGGGGGGGGGTGGGGGGGGGGGGGGGGGGGGGCGGGGGAGGTGTACCTTGGTCGTTACGAGCAGTGAAGAGTATAGTCCCAGTTTCGTCCCCGACAAGGCATTCAGAGATTCTAGTATTCTGGTTCTGCGAACCACGAAAATTGGGGTTCCGGGGTTTCTTGTTGAGGACAGTAGTCGAGTTCACCACTTTAACCAAGATTGTATGGCCGGTTGTCCCCGGTTTCAAGGCATCGACTTTGACAAACACCGGCTTCCTAAGTCCGGTCTTCTCCACAGCCGCGGCTCCGCTTTGCTGCGATCTTCTCGGAGGGGCCTTGGTCGCCATGAGCTGAGATAAACAGAAATGGTGGAGGTGAAATGAGATTTGTTCTAGGGTTTTACTGTGTGAACTGGAACCCTAAATGTTAGTGGAATTTAAAACGACGCCCGTTTATGTTCTGTTATTCGTCCTCTATCCTAATGTTTACCGGGTCATTGGAGGCCCAACAATATGGACTATACTAAGGCCCAATTAGATGTTTTGGTGTTTTAAATAAATATTTTTTAAAACGATATTTCAATATAATAAAACAAAAATTATTTGATTCGTAATATTACACATAATGTATTTAAAATTAATCGTTTGTGTGATTTTATACATTTTTTAAAAATAATACTATATCGATAGAATTATATATATGAATGATAAAATAATATTTATACAGAATATGACAATCATAGCTGGTCTGTCTGATTTGGTTATCAATTTATCTTATTTATTCATATTTATTAATTGAAAAAATAAAATAAGCTATTTTTTTTTAATGATAACTCTTTAATTACGATATACATAAAATATTCTTATCTTAATCATATTTGGTATGATTTAAGTTTAATTTTTAATAAAAAAAATGAAAATTGGTTGAAAATACACATATTATCCACCTCACAACAGCGAAATTATTTTGTCTGATTTTGGGAACCCATCGGACACATATACATGCACAAACATGAAGAAAAAGTCAAAAGAGCTCCAGCTTCCAAATGATTCTTAGAGCCAATTCCATAATCGATTCATTCTAAAACAAGAAATATACCATTTATTATTTCTTTTTCGGGAATAAAAAACAACAGCACCTTCTAAATATATTTCTGTGATTCAACTGTGTTTTATTTCGACCCGTCTGTGTATCTTTTTCATCAAATTTATTGATCTACTTGTATTATAATCAATTCATGGACTCTGATTTCTGGACCACTCGCTTGGCTGCCGCGAAAAGGCAGTTTAATCTGCAGAATCACCACCATCTCTCGCATTTCTCTCAATCGGGTTTGCTTCATTTTATCTAATTTATAGTGTTTGTGCTTCTCTCGTTTGATCTGCAAGTCTTTTTTCTTTTACATTTTTTTCTGGTTTTTTTTTTGTAGATCGATTTGGAAGGGATGGTTTCGAGGTGGAAGAAGACATCCGATCCGATTTCCCATGCCCCTATTGTTTCGAGGAGTTTGATATAGCGTCCCTTTGCCCACATCTTGAAGATGAACATCCTAGTGAATCCAGACCCGCCGTGAGTTTCTCTTTGCATTTGTGTACGTGTATGTATTTCAATATATATTTTGGATTGCTTTTGTACATTTGGTTCTGATCCCGTTTTTCTTTTTATAACTGGTTCAAGATTTGTTTCATCCTGTGGAAAGTCTGATTCATGGTTAATTCGATTTCTTCTGTAAATTATATAAATACACACACACTGACACACACCCCCCTGCAGTGAGAACCAATGAGGGGCACTACCCAATGATACAATTGTAATGACATCGATACTTACGAAAAATGTTTAAAATATATAAGAATTTTTGGGTATTTTTCTTGAGATGGATTGGACAACTTACATTAATAATTTAGACCAGTTATTTGTTGAGCCCTTGTTCATTAAAATAAAGTTGGAATTATGCGACTGAGGCAGTGGAGGACCTGGGATTTGGTTTGAGGGTGATCTGGTTGAGGACGACATACTACATTTTGGAAGACGAAACTTTTAAGTGTTCAGACCAATATTTGTTTGTTTATTGATCTTGTATTGTGTCCTAGGTATCAGTTTTAACATTTTGTATCACGTTTCTCTAACAAATGGTAGGGATATTGCATTTTGATCATGTGTCTTCGGTTAGATTTCATAGTTCTGGATTCCTGTATTTCATTTTTTATCGTGCAAAATTATCCCAATTTCCACATTTGATAATGCTCTTTCATTCCATGAGAAATTGAAATTTTTTGTGTGCTTGCCACCAACTCTGTTCACTGCCAATTGGCTCATGTGCTTTGATAATTATTAATTGGTGTTGTAAATATTATGAGCTAGGCTGGCTTACCTTGATTTATTCATTTCATGCAGATCTGCCCAGTTTGTTCGGCTAAAGTCACACGGGACGTGTTAAGTCACATAACTCTACAACACGGACACTTATTCAAGATATCCTTTTTGAGAAAAGAAGATTCCAGTATATTATTGCATAATTTAATTTTATTCACTCCTATACTTAAACCATGTCAAAGATTTCTATAACTTACAGTCACTTTCAGAGACGTCGCAGATTGCGTAGAGTTCCCGTTCCAAACAGTCAAGCGCTGTCTCTGCTGGGTAAGGATCTTCGTGAGGCCCATCTTCAGGCACTTCTTGGAGGCAGCACTTACCGATCCAACAATGCAGCTTCATCCAATGCTGCTGCTGTTGCTGATCCTTTCTTGTCATCTCTTGTTTTGAACTTTATGGGTTGTTCTGAAAGTGAGGAGATTTCAAAATCTATGATGTCGAGTATTGAGGAAATCTCCTCAAAAAGTGATGCATCACTATCTGTTTGGAAATCGAGGTAAAGAGCCAATTTCCCTTTGTCAAATTGAACATTTTAAATCTTTAGTTTTCTTTGTGATGAGCCAACTGTCCTGGTTGGGTCGAAAAATTAATATAGGAGACCAAATGAAAATCTGTCAGTAGTTAAGATTATGGAGGCGAAAACTCTGTTGTGTGCATGAAAGAAAAAATATGTATATACATAGGGTAGATGTAGGAGACCGAGTGCCCTGTGGATCATCTTTGCCTCGGCAATTGCTTGCCTAGACTCCACGACCAAAACTTATCATTTCCTGGGAATTGATTTTAACATAGTGATTGGGAATGGGTTCGTTGGTCTGCAGAAATTGTATATGCTTCCTGACATTGAATCACACTGAGGGTGTAAACATGGTAATGTTGGTACTTCTTCTCACTTTCTAAAACTGTCTTCATAAAACTGGGAAGGGGGATACCCTTCATATTCTGATGGGACAAAACCTTGAAAAACGTGGCATGGAATTAAAAAGTTCTTTCTTTTATATGATGAGAGACATTTGCTCTACCCTATCCCAATGGTGACCTTTAACGAAGTTATTTACCATTTTATCCTAACCCTTTCCCTGCTTTGTTGCAGCAGTTTGGATTCATCATTGAGTCGCGAAGAGCGTGAAGAAAGAACGCAACAGGCAGCCAGGAGAGCCGTCTTTCTCCAAGATTTACTTGTCTCCGCTCTGTTCTCTGATTAGCAAAACAGCCAAGTACTCGGAAAGACTTTAATTTCGATCATATATATTGGGAGTGGGAGTGGCGTTCAGGTCCTGTTAGAAAATAATTTTTCAGAATGTGATTTTGTTTCGATCGAATTAGAGAAATTTGTACTGTACAATTCAAAAATGAAATTATATTTATAATTTTGAAACATTTTCTGTCAAAGTATGTGATTGTCTGAATAAACACCTTTTCTGAATAAATATTTCTCCGTTCGAATTTTTTCTGAATAGACACTATCAACTCGAAAGATTTCACTAAATCGTTTCAAGTTATTGTGACAGATTTTATTATTTAATTACTAAAATACTAGTAATCAAAATAATAAATCTGAATTAATACTAATTAATTCTAATTTGGTGCCTTAAATGTTCTAATTGCACAAATGTTTATATTTGACTATTAAATATATCAATGGAGATTTCTCTCGACAACAAACAATAAGCTATTGCAAAAATTCAATGAATGCTAGTGATAAAATGGAGTAGATAGAGGCCTGGGGTCATATTCTTTTGTTATTATAATGCTCGTTCTTTCACTGATGGTGTTGTCTGGATATCCCGACAGTTATTGCATGGCTTGACAAATGACTGAAATAGTTTCTGACTAAAACTTTTTCTCGCAGTACACTTTTTGTTTATCTGTTATGCTCGTCTCCGATTGCATTGAATTGGTGATAAGAAATCATCTAATTCCATTCGCTTTACAACTTGAGATTGATTTGAAAGAACTGCAGTTATCTCGTGTGATAAAGCACTGACGATTGGGAAAGAGGTCTTCTCCCTCTTCATATCTCTTGTTTGGGCATGGAACTCTGGCTCTTGTTTCTTCACTTTAGCACCTTCTTATACAGGGTTCGAACGCTGGTCTTGAATGCATACGAGCCCTGTGAAGGACAGAGACTCACTCAAGGCTACATCTGCAGGCAAGTCTGGTGGCATTTTCTTTGGCATGTTGGTGTATACTTAGGTATTTCTTTTATACGGATTGTTGTGCATTTGTACTAATTCTCTTCCGGCCATTGTGACATTGAGATGCCTATCTCACTATTTGTTTTATGGATAACTCAATTTTGAAGTTTTTTCCCTCAGGATTTGGCCGATGCATTCAAGGATAAACATGTCGGATATTCCAAGACAAAAACATCAAGCATTTGAACTTGTTGACTGTCATATTCACTTTATATACACATACATACATACGTACATATATGTGATGAATATTCCAATGTAACTTGTGTAATGGTTTTGAACGACTTGGTGCGTATCTAAGGCTGCGAATGTATTTACACATTGCTTTCTTTAATGTTGTTTATTTGGGTTATACGAGAATTCCACTTTGTTTTGACTTGGATTTGAACAAAGGTGTTAGCCCACTATTGCATCTCGTTAACAGGATAAGTATAAGATTGATAGAAGATAATAATGATAACGAAATAGGATAGACAAGAGTTAATTATTGGGGACAAATGGGCCATAAATATGATGTATAGGAGGAATAGCAAATTGAGGGGTTAATATTCCTCCTTGTAATGGGCCTACACTCTAACGACCGGCACCTTGCAATTAGCATAAATATCTTATGAGACGATTTCACGAATCTTTATCTGTGAGACGAGTCAATCCTATAAATATTCACAATAAAAAGCAATATTCTTCACATAAAAAGTAATACTTTTTCATAGATGATCCAAATAAGAGATTCATCACACAAAATACGATCCGTAATACTGTCTCACCCAATTTTTTGACTTATACAAGAACACAAAAATAAAAAAGAATCAATTACCTCATCAGTTGGACCACAATATATATGACTTTGATTACAAATATCTTATTTAAAAATTTAAATAATCAATCAATCAAATAAATTTTTTATTATAATGAACAGAAAATTGAGCCAATAGATGAGAAACGTACGTACAATTGGACAGCAACTCCTCAAGCCATCTGTCCTACTCCCGAGTCCCACATCTGTCTTCAAGTCTTCATCAATCATCCTTATCCATACCCATATAATCTCTTTTTCCACTCCTTGTTTCCATCAACCACACCATTTGTCAAGATTTACCGGTTTGTCCTGGCCCTTTACCGTCTGGAAATAGTGAAACGTTACACTTGGATCAGATATTTTGGCAACAAAACCCTCTCTATTTATTCTTCTGCTTGGATGACTCTATTGGGAAGAAGAGTCAAAGCCAAGAAAATGGTGCTGCTTGATCATCTTTGGGACGATGTTGTCGCCGGGCCTCAGCCCGAGCGTGGCCTCAAACACCTCAAGAAAGACTTCGCGAATCCCTTGAACGTCAAAGGTATGTTAATCATCAGCTGCCACCCTTCTTCTTTTTCTTAAGCAAAAACGTGCACTAACCCGTGTTTGTACGCGTGTCTCGATGTTGATGATCAGATATCGGAGGAGAGGGAAGTAGTAGTAGTAGCAAGTGCGCGAGGTCTCTGTCGATGCCGGCAAGCCCCGGAACCCCGCCCACGACTCCGGGGGCTCAGAATACTCTCTCACCCACAGCGGGGCGGAGGGACAATGTTTGGCGGAGCGTGTTCCACCCCGGAAGCAACCTCGCCACTAAGAATGTCGGCGCTAATTACTTTGACAGGCCGCAGCCAAATTCTCCCACTGTCTATGACTGGTAACTATTGGAATTCGATTTTCTCCATCTGATCATTTTGTTGCGTACAATTTCAGTGACAAGTATCTCTACTCTACTTTAATCAATGATTTGATCACAGGCTTTACAGTGGGGAAACGAGGAGCAAACATCATCGGTAGATTCGCATACTGCATGTACATAGACTAGCCGTGTTTCTTGATTTCCTGCGAGAAACTTGAGTTTGGTTTGCCGTAATAATTATCTTGTGTTCGTGGTTTTATCTTAATTATTGTAAATTAACTAGCTTTTCTTCCTTAGTTGACTTCCAGCTTGAGGTAGTAAACTCTATGGACGGTGTAGATTGGCTGCTATCTTTTGTGCGAGCATAAATAAATAATAAAATAATATGAGTGGGGATGTCGATTTTCATGCTCCTTGAAATTATATATTTTTTCTTGTGGATGATCCTCATCATGTTCAACTGACGTTTGGGAATGGGATTGTATGTAAAATTTTAACAAAATAATTTATTCTCCCCATGTATAGCTAGCTAAAAATACGATCTTTACGAAGTTAGATTTTTCTGGACTGTTTTTTTAACAGATTCACGAGATATCTTTTATATTTATTTTTAGCATTATTTTTCGGGTAAATTGTTTTTAAATCTCATATCTATAACTTTGAGTTTGGGTCGGTTCCTATGAGAAAATATGTTTTTGAACATCCCAAATCAAGTTCACTTATTTTCTGTATCATAAAAATATTAAAAATATAATATTAACATGTGATATTTGATTACATACAAAAGGAAAAAAAATATAAAATCAAAAGAATTTTATTAATATCATATTTTATTGTATTTGTTTGGTAGTAATTTAAAATTTTTAAGTACAAAATTTACATATTCATATATATATATATATATATATATATTTATATTTATGATATCATATAAAGGTAATTATGAATTAATTAAATTGATATTTGAATTGTTGAAAAAATAAAAATAAAAATAAAAATAAAAATAAAAATAAAAATAAAAGTGTGTTCAAATTTAAAAAAAAACAAAAATATAATATTAGTATTATATAATGATAAAGTTGAAAAAAAAATTGTCGTTTAGATGGTCATTATTATGTGATCAACTTTAATAAAATAACACATAAACACATCGCGTGTTCTAATTAGTACATATGTGTGAGCATTGTTTGAAGACAATACCTGTTGAGTGGGGACGAATAGATAGATACTTGTTCAATAATCAACTTGGGAAAGTTTATTTAGTCAACTTCGATCAATATTGAAATCAATCATGTTTAAACATGTTGAACACATTTTGGATTTAATCTGCTTTCTGGTTCACTTGTGACCCGTCAACATGAACTGTGATTGCAAAGAGATTTAGCTATGGAAAACATTGTTCGAAATAGTTACAACGTAAGTTGAGCACTTGAGTATAAAAAAAACATTAATATATAATTTATAAAATCGAATAAGATTGAGTTATAATGCACAAGTTTATATGAATGAAACTGATGAGTTAAACCAGTTGGTTGAATTACGAATCTGTACTATATTATTAAATTTGAGTATAGTATATTAACTAATCTTGATATGTTAATATAACACTAAAGTTTTTTTAACAGTTTTACACTTCGTAATATTTGTTAGATGATTCTGTTGGTGAAGATTTATTAAATATCTCTCTATTTTTTTCTGTTTTTTTCTCCAACTTATCTCTAATTTATATAAAAGTTCAAACTATCTCAATAAATCTTATCTAATAAATAATTCATAAATATCATGTCATAATAAAATAATATATAATTTTACACAAAAGTTATGAAACACGTTTTTTTTAAAATAAGATGCTATTGTCTGTAACGGAAAACTAGTTCTACCTTCTAATAATATTTTTCAGCCAAAAATAAATTTTATATTCAAATTATCTTTGATTCATCCGCAAGCTTAATCATATTAGACCACATTGCAAGTTGCTACTGAAATTACAGGGGTTGAAATGCAATTAACATAAGCCCGCAACCGACCTTTTTATGGCTCAGATTATTATCGTAAAAAAGCTTACGATATCCCAAGTTCTCAACTCCAACCCCATGGTTCATATGTCATGGAATGTGGACTACATCAGAAGGCGAGAACAGAAGTGTGGAACAAGTGTTTAAGAATGATAGTGGCGGCGGAGCGGGAGGCGGCTGCATATTCTCTTCGGAAACCGATCTCCTATCCGTTGTGTCGTCACGCTTCCATGCTCTGCCAAACCATTTAATTTTCTATCAAACCTAGATTGAATACAAGGGAATATCCAATCACAGTGCGACTTCGTTGAAAGATTGTCTTCATGGGTCTTCCTGAGGTTGCTGATTTTGCCCGAAACTTCGCGGTTATGGTTCGCGTTGAAGGCCCTGTAAGTCATCCCTTGTATTGTTTTTTTGTTTTGCCCTAGCGAAAGCTCCAATAAAGCTTTTTTCTTGACAATTTCTTGTGTTGTATTCCAGGTTTCAAGATTCTTTTGCTTTTATACTTCGTTTCATGAACTGTTTATGCTATTCTCGCCCCTGTTTGATGATTCTATATTATTTTGTTTTTAACTTTGATTTTTGGATTATTAACTTCTTATTTCATGATCATTGTAGTTTTTTTCTCAACAATTAATGTTTTTATCGTGTTGTTGATGGATGTTTTGTTCTTCGTGATTATTAGGACCCAAAGGGTTTGAAAATGAGAAATCAGGCATTTCACCATTACAAGTAAGTTGTATATGGACTTGTGATTTGATGTATTTATTGAACTGAAACCATGTTATTGTGCTGTTGTAGTTCAGGCAGGACAACACTCTCAGCGTCTGGAATGCTTTTTATGGGTTCCAATGGAGACGGAAGATCTTCTAGGACAGTATTTGTTTTGACAGCTGCATCTGTGATTGAACCATTTTTATTGAAACAATATCGGGACAACACATTACAGGTTGGATCTTTTGACATATTCTCATGCACCCAAGATATTGCTTGTATTATATTTCTTTGGGGTTGTTCATGGGCATTTTTAAGCTTCTTCCCCTGTTAACACTGGTGCTTTACTTCTCGTAGGGCAAGGCTCATCTGATACCAGGTGCTAAAATTGATGTATTGGTGGAGGTATGATCGACTCTCAGAAAGTTCTTAGTCTGTAACATCTATAATGATGGTGAATGAGAGTGGACGCTTGGGAGATCTCAAAATTTTGTACTTTTTGATGACTAGGGGAAATCTGATGCAGAAGAGAACGATGACCGGCCAGACATGGAGTCTTTACCATGGTTGCCTGCTGAACTCCTTGGAATAGTAAGTATTATATTCATCGCTAGTGGAATTAGGAACTAAGTGAGCCTCTGAAATCTGAATCGTGAAGCTATCCATTTTTTATCATTCCTTTTTACACTGGTAGCAAATACCATAGCATTAAATCTTATAGGCACATGGCATGAGTCTTTCTTGCATATTATACCTTCATGCTCATCATGATTTATATTCTTCTGTGTTTGGGATAATGTCACATGTATTTTCCTGCTCAATTGTTGTTAAAGCATTATAAATATGCGGCTTCGTTGATGATAACTTTCTGTGAAGGTTGACATTCCTCAATCATCTACTGCCGTTCAGTCACTAATTGAAGCTTCTTGTGGTTTAATGGAAAATGGTTGGGAAGTTGGTTGGTCTCTAGCATCTCACAGCCGTTGTCCTCAACATATTATTGGCAATTCTCGTGCGCAGGTGTATAATCACATTTCATCATCTGCCTACCCGTCTTATTATAATATTGTTTATTAGTTTTCCTATTTGTATAGTAGGATAAAAATGAAATATATATGCTGTCAATGTATATCCATAACCTTGAAGGGGCAAAGATGTCACATTGGCATGTGAGGATTGGGTAATAGTACAATTGTTTTTAGATGTTCTCTGTCACTTAGTGAAATTTCTGTATTTTTTTTGGGTTAAAATAGAAATTTATAGGTTTTTTGAGTGCATGGTTTGTTAAAATTTAACTATGCTCTGTTCTGACATGCTTTGAATTTATATTTCAATTTCTTTTGGGATGTGATTTTGCACGATTTGAATGACTTTGCTCCCACAATCTGGATAATATCTGGACACGTCTAAAATGAATGGAACAATTTGACTATTAATGGTGTATCATGTAACAGGAACTGTCAAATGATCATTTCAGGTTGAGCGTTCATCCTCCCAGAGCCAGTGGCTTATGCTGGGGACCGATTCAAGTAATCCAAGTCTTATGGGGCAATCAGCTACGAGAATTGCCTTGCTAGCGATTACCTTAAAACAGTCCACGATGGTATTAATTTTGTACCCTATGTTGATGGAATCACATATCTTTAACAAGTTATAGGCTTTCCATATATTGTGATTAAATTTACTTTTTTTTCTACAATCTATTCTGAAGCACTGAAAATGATGGCAAGTCTTCTTTTTTCCTCAGAATTTGCCAAAGTTGCAAACGTCTGTCCCAAAGAGAGGAGATCTTCTTCTAGTGATGGGTTCTCCTTTTGGCATATTGTCTCCTGTTCACTTCTTTGACAAGTAATCGCTGCTTATTTACTTGGTTTTTTCCTCTATTCTTGTTTATTTTTCCTGTAATTGCATCTTGAAAAGCAATGTCTAAATGCATTCATATCTGTTGACCTAATATGAAGGTTTCTGCGTTCTTTGTTACTGCATTGATTGTAGAATTTAAATTTAGGCAATCCTAAGTACTTATGGTTGCTCTCTTTTGAACTAAAAAACTGTCATACTGGTAGCCTATGACTGTATGATGTTATCTTGATATATTGCCATTTGTATTTGAAATGCTCTTTCTAATCTTGTTGCATTGGGATTCAGTATTTCAATTGGATCAGTTTCCAACACCTATCCGTCGAGTTCCTTCAGTAGATCTTTATTGATGGCTGATATTAGGTGTCTTCCGGGTGAGTGTCTAGTCTGAAGGTCTTATTGTTTCTATTTGTCCTGTTGTTTATGACAGCTTTGTTACTTTATGTATCTCAGGAATGGAAGGTAGCCCAGTTTTTAATGAACAAGCTCAATTTGTTGGTCTTTTGACTAGACCACTGCGACAAAAAATCGGTGGTACTGAGATTCAGGTATGCCAGAGAAACACGACTTTCAAATGTTGGTGTTGGTTCATTTGATATGAATGAAATCTGAGAAAAACTGAATCTATTCCTTGTTCGATATATAATGATGAATCGTGTATGACAATGTCACTTTATGCTGGTCTTCTGTAAAATCATTGAACTTTTGAGATTTTAAATGTGAACTCTATTTATGCATATGTTTTTTAAAATTATTATGGGTATTTTTTTAAAGTATGCTAAGCACAACATAGAGATTAACAGGTTTCCTAGGCAATCTTATTTGTCTTTGATTGTTTCATGTCTGCTTTACAAAAACTGTAGCCTTCATTGACAGCTGGTTATTCCATGGGAAGCAATTGCATCTTCTTGCAGTGGTTTGCTGCAGGATGAGCCTCTTTTTCCTCGTGATGGAATCAACTTGAACAATGGTAAGTTGGATACTGTAGTCAAGAAGGCAATAAAATGTTTCTGAGTTGAGTTCTTAACTAATTAGCATTATCATATCCATTCAGGTTCCCAGATTCCATCGCCTGTTGAGAAGGCGATGGCTTCGATTTGTCTTATTACCACTGATGATGGATCATGGGCTTCTGGTATTTTGCTCAATGAGAAAGGTCTGGTTCTTACAAATGCTCATCTCCTGGAGCCATGGAGGTTTGGCAAGACTTCTGTAAACAGTGAAAGAAATGTGACTAAGTCAAGACACAGCTCGACCGTCATAAGCCGAAGGGGTATACGTGTGCGATTAGATTTTAAGAACCCTTGGCTGTGGACTGATGCTAGCATAGTTTATATATCAAAAGGGCCTTTAGATATTGCATTGCTGCAGATTGAGTTTGCTTCTGATCAACTTTGTCCTGATCAACTTTGTCCTATAGCGATGGACTTCAGTTGTCCTTCGCCTGGATCAAAGGCATATGTAATTGGGCACGGGCTTTTTGGACCACGATGTGGTAAGTTCCATATAGTCTTAATGACAGTTCCATTACTTCATTTTTTCTGCCATCTGAATGTTAATTATGATGGGATTGTTACCGTGTTTATACAAGTATAGATATGTTGTTCAAGAAAAGTTTACGGTGTCGTTTGAAAATCTTTCGCTGATTACCATTATACATTTGGTTTGTTTACTCTTCTGAAGTAAAAACTATAATGAATGCATGTCTTGTTGGTGTTGTGAGCATTCTCAGTTGACCATTTCTCTTGTGCAATAAAGAGTTACTTTATTTCAATTGTGTGTTTGCTAATCGGGTGAGCCACCACTTCAAGATTTCATTTCAACACAAGGGGCAGAATTCTCTATTTGAAGCAATTACCATTTTGATGTACCTCTTGGACGTCGCTTGATAATTATGTCAAGCTATGTTGATGTCATTCTCTTTTATCATTTTAGTTTCGATTGCAGTTTATTTACACGGTTCCATGTTTTATGAGTTCTATAGACTTCCTGCCATCTGTCTGCTTTGGTGTGATAGCCAAAGTGATTGAAGCAAAGGGGGCTTGGAAGCATGGTTCCTACGAACCTAATTTACAAAAGCATTTTCCAGCTATGCTTGAAACAACAGCTACGGTGCATCCTGGCAGTAGTGGTGGTGCTGTTGTCAATTCAGATGGTTGCATGATTGGTCTTGTCACTAGGTAATGAAAATTTTATGTGATATTGTATAAACAATACGAGCAACACCTGGTATGCCTTTCTTGGTAAATATAAAAATCCGTTTTAGATTGCAGTCATTGTGGGACTTTATATTCCCTGATCCAAATCTTTCTCCTCTCCCTTATCTTCCATCTATGTAAATATGCACAAACGCTTGTATATTTGTACACTCTGGTTTTGACATCCATGCATGTTGTTGAGTGTTTCCTTCTTGTAGAATGATTGAGCTTGATATCTAACTTTTAGTTGTTCATGTTGCCATAGCAACGCTAAGCATGGTGGAGGGACTGTCATACCACATTTGAACTTCAGCATCCCGTGTGCTGCTCTGGAGCCGGTTTTTGAGTTCTCCAAAGGTTACTCTCTTTCTTGAGTACCCAATCTAGCATCTGAGAAACTACTGGTGGTGAAAATGTGAAACGGGCATGGATCAACCAAATAAATTCCAGGAAATGAACAAGGGTGTCGCTTGAACGATGCTCCTGTAAAAGATTTCAATGTCTTACTCTTATTATTGACTTCCTAAGCGACTGAATTTTCTGGTTAAATGTAATAATATATGATCCCATTATTCAGATTTGCAGGACTTTCGGATTTTGGAAGAACTTGACAAGCCAAATGAACACCTTTCTTCTGTATGGGCATTGATGCCACCACTGTATCCAAAGCCAACACCCTTATTACCCAAGTCATCTCAAATCCCCACAGAAGACAATGGCAAAGTAACAAAGGGTTCTCGATTTTCCAAATTTGTGGCAGAAAGAGACAAGTTGAAAAATATGGCGCAGCCCACAACCAGCAGCTATTCCAGTGAACTCATGCGCAGTAAGTTGTGATGGTCTGGGTAAACGCTGTTTGAGCAGATGACTGGTGATATACAATATGCTGAAAGCACATTATACTTCCGAGACTGAAGAATCAACATTTCGTATTCTCCCGAGGGCAATCTTGTCCTGTAATGCATTCATACAGTATATCATACATTTCCTGTTAAGCAGCACATATTGCTCCGTATGACCTGTGTTATGCTGCGTGTCTTATTTATATTTTTTTTGGAATAAATTGTAAACTTGTCCCTATCCATTTGTGTTAATTTAGTTATCTTCGAGATTTTCAAATTTATTTAATTGATTGGACGAATTTATGTCGGATATATTTCAAATCTTTTGGCCGTAATTGCTATATATTTGAAATACACTTGGATTGGGGATTGGACGTCGTTTCAAATCCTAAGTCAAATCTTTTCTTCTGTTTTTTGATAGGTTGGACTGGATCAGGTTTTTGGTGCTGCACCCGTTCCCACTTTATCCCCAATTTTTAGTAATTATTAACAAAGTAAGTTTATTCATAAATTATCAAGGAGTAGGTCTCTTGTGAGACGGTTTCACGAATTTTTATTTGTGAGACGGGTCAATTTTACCGATATTCACAATAAAAAGTAATACTCTTAGCATAAAAAGTAATATTTTTTCATGGATGACCTAAATAAGATATACGTCTCACAATAAGATCCGGAGTTGATATATTGGTTTATTAATGTTTAAATTTTAACTAACTTTCGTACAACTGTTCATAATGGCGAGGACTCGACTTGGTGTGGAGTGATCTCGATCGGGCTATTGATCATATTTGCTTGATATGGGGACCGACGAGCAAGATGTGCGCGCAATGACAAGTTTTACGGGCATTTTGGTGGTAATGGTTATGGCCCAACTACAACTTCTAGAATTTAAAAAAAAAAAAAAAAAAAAAAAAAAAAAAAAANCAACGTAAACATTGGCCATCAAATTCATTTTTTTAAGTACTTACTCGTTCAATTTAGAATTAGAAATCCAGCAATTGACAGAAGACAGAGAGCATTCAAGTGATCATAACTTGAATTTTGCATTCTTGAAAAGTTCAGAGATAGTTCAACTTTGATGATATTCATTGGTTTCGATCGAATCTAGTGACCTTTTAGTGTCTGTTGTCAGTGGGAATCTGATGAGCTCTTGCGGCGGCGCTCATTATGTCCTGCTAAACGCCTGCGGCAACTTCTTTTAGCTTCATCAAACTCCGACAACTCATGGAACCTGCAGAAGGTGGCAGCCACAAAATGAAGGTTAACGATTAAGCCCTGCATCATGGATTCACCCTATCCTGCCTAAATTGGTTTCCATTCAGATAACTTATTCGAAGTATTCAAGTACACATAGTGAAAAGGGTACTGTAGAAAATGCAAAGTTTATATTTTCAACAATAAAATGGCGTGAGATTAGTGGATATGTGTCTATCATTTAATATCGACATCTTTAGAAATAAGCTATCATACTTTTCCAGTAATGTCAATATTTTCTGATTATATGGTAAGACACATGCAAGGATGTTATCGCTTGTCTTTTCGATCTCTTAAAAGGTGGCTAAGAAGGAGATGGAGTCACTGTTTCATTGCAGTCTTGATATCAATTCGAATTGACAACTTCTCTGCGGAGACAAGCTGAAATCGTCAAGATGATTTAATACTCACGATGCCAGTTATGCTAATTAGTTTACATGATAACTCAATGCATTGTGTACTGAACAGACATTTTAAATGATTGTGGGTTTGTGTTATAACGATGCATAATAAATCGATATCACAGATGATGGACTACGTGTTTATGTGGAATTTAATCGGATGAAGTCTGTTTGCAGAAAATAACCTTCCGGAACTGCTGTTTTTTCATTGGTTTTTCCTCAAAAATCAGAATCTTGTATCTTTTACATCATTGTGATGTTTCCTTGTGTGATGCTCAGAAAAATGAATTGCTCTCTTAATAGTGTCTACCTTTAATCAATGGAATGCAATGCCCTTAGCAAATCTATGCTTCTCTGTTAATGTGTTCATTATTTTCAATTCGCTACTTGTGATAATTTAAATGTGCTAATTTCCTATTTGCTGAAAACTTATACTTTTTCAGGTCAATCTTATACCAGGAATAATGAAACCAAGCTAGTCTTTTATTTCGAAATGCACACGTATAAACAATAATTTTAAATATTAGGAATTGAACCTGCTGCACTGCTGGCAGAATCGTTGATGGAGCCCAAAAATAAGAACTACTGGAGCCTTGGCATGAAATTCACAAACTTTATGCCGGCGATGGTAGGGCTTGGCATTAGTCATGTCAACAGTGCAGTCTTCCACCTGACAAGTCTTCTGTGCTGATCCTTCCGAGCTCGATGCCTTTCTTCCTGATGAACTCGAACCTCGTTTTTTCTTGTTATCCTCGCCGGCTTCTCTTTCTTCTTCACCATCCTCGTCATATCCGGGTACTTTGATCATCCTCTTTCCTTCATCTCTGTTTGTTTCCATTTTTTTGGCGATGGAGAAGTTGGGAGAAAGGTGTGTTTGCTCAAGTGGAACCAGATGATTTTAGGTGAAGAAAATATGATATTGAAACGTGAAATGATGTTGAAAATGAAAGCAAGAATATGATAGGACCACTGTACCATTCTTCACCCCCACCCCCTTCAATGTCTAGTCTAATAATGTGTTGTAGGATTGCGAGGTTAATGTGTGTAATAATTTTATTATTTGGTATGGTTCACAAAACAATTGAAACCAATCTTAGCTTTTCAATCAAACTTAAAACTCTGCCGTGAATATACCACATTATCTTTTGAGATTGCATGGTGACTGCTAAAAACTTCATAGAGCATTGGCCGCACATGCGTTTATCATGATTTGCTGTTCTTCGTACATATATGAAGAATATTAAGTAAATTAAGGTAATCGATATGTCATTGTCTTGTGTTTGCATTTGCTAATATTGATGTGAAAACCTGATCTCAACCGTGTAGAAAAGGTAAATCACTATACAAGAGATAGAAAAACTAGAGACTGGACCAACAAAAAGCAGGATTGTATCCTACTGATTCTTAAGATTGGTACTAAGAGTGGCGATATGATGCTAGTTTGGTGGTTTTGCTGTTGCTACAAATTGTCTGTTAGATTAGTCTTTCTTAACATCAGCAAATACTTTTGTCTACTCTGTTCTAATGGAGAGATTTCGATCCGAGTTTTTGATACCATGCAGATTTGATCTCTCTCCAGGATCGCTTGCCGTCATCAATACCCTTCCTCAACAATGGAACTCCACCTTTAGATTCCAAAAAGCACTTGGATTCAAGAGGTATGATCGATAGTTGGACTCTAGGGACTAGGGCCAAGTTATCAGTTCGAGTCACACTAGATGCCTTGCGCACAGTGGGATGACCATGATTTCACCAGCCAACTTTTCACTAATGCAGTAACTATTTCATTGTGATTTCTAGGTGGGAAGTTTGGCTCAACTTTTTTTGGGGGACTGCATGGCTGGAAAGCAAGAAAGTACAAGTAATAAAAGAATCATGCACCAATCTTGGATTGCCACCTGGTATACCTCCATTTTCCCTAGTACAGTAACGTCTTTATGCTGGATTTAGTGCAGCCAATGGACGTGAGGCAAAGTGGGCACCTTTGCTTTTGCTGTGAAACTGTTTTATGTTCATCCATAATACATAGGTTGTACACATATCCAAATCCTTAGCTCAGTACATTGCTAACTATATTCCTTCGCTTCTTGTTTGGTCCACTCCTTGTACTAGGACAGCTGTTTCGTTGATTTATGACACTGATCTATGTGCTTTTAATTATTCTGGAGCTGCACTGCACGTTAACGAATATATCGGCCAAAGCACAGGCACTCAGGGTGTGCAAGCATATCGCACAGAATTTGTCGTGATTGATATATTTATGTGTTAGCCGAAGGTTTAATANAAATGTGTAGAACTCTGAGCTTATTTTATATATTTCAGCTTCCACCATGAATTTTAAATGATGGTTTTCAATATGGGGTGTATCTGAATTGTTGTCACCGTGTAATTTAGGGATATCATTAGCACATTACAAGAAACTAACAAATCTTGCTTATTTTGTCATCATAAATTGCCATGAACGTCCATGACAAACATAGGGCTTTGGTGTGAAATCTTTAAATAAAACTAAATTTGTTGTTTTTTGAGAAACTGTGCATATAATAATTAAGGGAACATAACCAATTTAATTATCTAAGTTGTGATGATGTTTTTTGTTCTCTAATTTATCAAAGTTATGTTTTAGTCATGTAGCTTTACTTTTTGTTAGTTTTCAATCATATGTAACCGGTGTTGTTTACGTAACGACATAAATATAATCAATTTTTTAATAAAATGTCAGCATTTTCTAATGTACATCAATATTTTCTGGTGTTGCATAAGCGCAACAACGAAATAATACCAACAAAACACGAAGTTACATTACTATAACACAATTTTAACAAGCGAGTGGACAAAAAGACAAACATAAAAACTTAAAAGAATAAATTGATTATTTTACCTATACTTAAGTTCTTTCATTCAACAGTAATAGCTAACGACCCGTTTCCATCAACTCGTACCATTTAGGCCCAGTTTGGTAAGCATTATTAAGGTGTGATTGTTTAGTAATCTTTTGTTTGCTTTCATTTATATATTTGATATTGACTATTAGCTAGACAAATTTTACTGCTTTCCTTGGAGAATAAATCCATGCATTCAATGTGGATAATATTTATCCGGCTGCACTCTTAAAGTTTATTGATCAAAATACCCTTGTTTGTAAAATAAAAAATTGCAAGTGGCCTACAGACATGCGATTGTCCTTCTTTCTTCTGAAGAACCGATGGCTGCGCAGTAGCTTAAAAATGGAAAGTGGTGAACCAAAAATCCTCATTTCTAAGTCCGATCTGTAGAAATTTGAAGATTATTCGAAGGTAAAACTCGAGAAAATACAGCTTTGAAGCTATGTGTGATTATTGATTTTGTATCTCACGCATAACGTATTTCAGAGTAGATAAACATGTGGAAAACTATCGAGTGATGAACAATTTGTGTTTCACGTTGACGTATTTTGGTACAAATGTATTGAACATATCCTAGTAGTGTTCTGTTGTCGTTATTTTTTTCACGGATCTGACCTCGCCTTACGATCTTGAAGGAAGAACAATGTGGAGAGAGTTTTCATTTCCCGTCAGATTTTTTGGGAAACAAACAGTAGCTTAGGGAAGAAGTGAACAGTTATGGCAAATAAATTAAAATATAACATTTAAGGGTATTTTGGTCATTAATAAGTTTGTTATGATTTTATCACTCTTCTTAAATTTGCACCACACATGATATTATATACAACCCAAATTAGATATCTTATCCTATCAAACATTTATCAATCAAATTATTAATCATTCAACTATCACGTCCTACAAACCAAGCGAACCCTTAATTGTTGGCTTAGATAATTGGTTAGGCTATGACTTACATATGAACATTGGGCCCAATATATTTAATACCAGCTTAATGGGCTACTCAAATTTAGTCCCGGTCCAATATATACGGGTCGAGATTTTTACCCACGCGGATATAACAGGGCAAATTAAATAAAATTATTCAATTTTAATTTTAAATGTAATAAAAGTCATGTAATTTATTTTTAAAAATTAATTAGCTAAAGCCACACGAAACATTTTTGAAATCCTGAAAATTAAATAGCTAAATTCCACGTAGGAAGACGATCGTAGCCATAGGCTAGCTAGATAGAGTGGATAATGCATGGATGTGTGGGGGCTTTAGCTTGATAGAGAATTTCTAGCTCACTTTAATATATGTATAAATTTAAATATATCATGTTATGTATAAGGCTTAAAAGCCCACTTAGAATTAGGTCTTTTTCCATCCAATTACCTTTAAAAAATGAGTAGATATCTTGTGAGACGGTTTCACGAATCTTTATTTGTGAGACATGTCAATCCTATCGATATTCACAATAAAAATAATACTCTTAGCATAAAAAATAAAATTTTTCATGGATGACCTAAATAAAAGATCCGTCTCACAAAATACGACCGGTGAGACCCTCTAACACAAATTTTTGCCTTAAAAAATAATAAAAATTTGAAATTAAGTCTTTTCCATTCAATTATTTGAGGCTCAATTTAACTCAAGCAAAATTTTCAAATTTGCTAAATTTACTATAAAAGTGTTTTTCTCATTATAATAGCATAGTACTACTTACTTAGGATTATAATATATTTTATTGTGTATTTTTTGTGTGTGTGTGTTTTTTTTTTTTTTTTTTTTTTTTTTTTTTAATTCTAAGTTAAGATCGTGCTTTATAAATTGCTCATATTTATAATTTTATATATAAAAAAAAACTATACATCAGGTAAAAAATTTCTGGTTACGTCCTGACAAGTACCCATCATTTGTCCAAGCAAATTGATATTTTTACACTAAAAAAACATTAAGCACTAGTCCACAATCAAAACCGTATAGTGCTCGACAACTTTTGTATGGAAAAAGATGGGGAATTTTGTTGTCTTTCTTTATTATAATGAAAATGGCCCAACATCCGTGTAAATGTTACTTTGCATTATTTAAACTTTGTTTGGATCCATTTGTTTCATGTACACCTTTCGGTGCGAACGTAAATATTATATATCATCAAGCTAATTGTCTGTATATAAATGAAAGTTTTTTTTTTTAATTCAATTCTGAAATTGTTAATATCGTATTGAGAGAGAAATATAAGTTTCATATGAATAACCCTTTTCTTTGCAAAATTGCGCCATTTCGTTGCTATGTAGACAAAAGAATTGTGTCGCAAGGACAAATTTACGTTTTTGGCGAGGTTGGAATTAAATTTTTTTCGAAAAAAAATATACGGAAAAATTCTAGATTTAGTACATTGAGTTTTAATTTTTTATGCATCTATATGTTAAATTTACATAAAACAATTTTCGAAATAAGTTTCAGCAAACTGTTGACATATAGATATCACATAAAAGAATATATCCATGCATGCTTGACAAAATTTACTCATCTTTTAAACCTTTTTACACTGCACAAAACCCTAGCTAGCTAGTCATGTTATGAACTAGTAAAAATCGAGAAACACCATCTCTTTTAATTGATTTGTGCAGTAACTCAAACAGACAATAATTAATGTCGAATAATTAAAGCGAAAAAAGCAGTTAAACTCGCATTGTATTAATAATCATCAAGTACTAAATATAGGATATATAACCCAACTCTTTCAAATCTTTTCCAATAAAGTTTAAAACCCACAACTTCATTATACATGATGCGTCTATATAAACATTATTTTACTTTTTTTTTGAGTATGTTATATAAATATAGGATTATATTGTTTGTATACAAAAACTCGGAAAATTGGAAAGAAAATCTATATATTTAATTTATTTGTATAGTACGCTATTGTTGGCATGTTGCATGGTTATTAAATTTATTGAGATGGATCATATCCTGGAAGATCATTATCAAACCAAGGATTTGGATTCATGGAAGTACCGACGGTATGATCTCCGGTGATGTCGCCAGTACTGCCAGCCCAGAAACTGGGGTTCGCTGATGATAAATTGGCGGCTTTGCTGTTAATGACAGTTTGGGTCCAAGAATTCAGCACAGGGTTTGAAGGATTGACCAAGCTTTGTTGCGATCGATAAAATTCATTTTGCGCATTAAATTGTTGCGGCACCTGCGATTTCAAGGATGGAAGATAAATCCCTGGAAGAGGCGCAGCATTTCCGAAACCTCCAGAAGGGCCTCCCCCGCCGAATCGGCTGCTGCTAGCCAAATTCACTGCCGCGCCGCCTTGACTGGTTCCGATCATTGGCCGCTGCACAAAAGATTGCATGGCAGCCAAAGATGACAAGAACGGACCTCCGGAGTAGAAAGAACTCATGGGTGGAATTGCCGGAGGGAAAGGCATGATGGATTGACCCGAAATCATACCCGTAGGATTATGGGTCGTTATAGCTGGCGATGAAGATTCGGTTCTCGGAGGCTCACCGCTGCTCGCAGCCGCGTACGAGGGCTTCGGGCGCTTGTTCTTCCGGAAACCACCGCCGACGGGTACATTCCTCAGTGCTCCGCCGTGTGTCCAGTACCTCCGGCAAGATTTGCAGAAATATCGGGGCTGCGAGAGGCTGTAATTGTTGTAATAACAAAACTTGGTGTTACCTGAGTCACACCGAGGGCATTTCTTGGGCGGCGGAATTGGGTGTTCTTGGTGGTTCACTGGCGCCATAAGCCGCCTGGGAACTGGCTGCTGCTGATCTTCTTCCTGCTTCAAATCCCCTTCACTCCTGGTTTTCTCCATGTCTGAATGAACCAAGAAAACTGTGCAGAAACAAGGCCTATATATAACAATCCGCGTATAGGGCTTCGATCAAAGGGATTTGAGTGTAGAAGCTTTTACTGCATTCGAGATTAACTTACAGATTATTCAACGCTAGGGATATGCATGTAATCAAGATTTTTTTGTTGGGATTACGAGAATCTGAAATCGAGTGTGGGATGTTCATGAGGGAATATATCTTGCATGTACAGTTGATAATTTAATTTTCTCTGTAATCTTAAAAAGGGCAAAGAAAATTTAAGACCAAAATCTATGTTGCAATCTGGTGTTGAAACCTAAGAAATCTGAACAGATTTTAGTGTCGTCCTAAATGAAAAGTAGGTTACTTGAAGTAAGAGAGAAAATAAAAGTCAAAGCTGAGAGAGAGAATTAACGGAGAAGAGACACCTGCCATTTTCTATGTTTAATGAACTTTTTTTTTTTTTTTTTGCAGCAAAAAGAAAAAGAAAAAGAAAATACAGACTTAATTAGTATCGTCTTAATTTGTGGAGAACGGTGAACCGGTTATTTGGCTCACTCCATTAACAAAAATTCAAACTTTGTATATAAAATAAAAATTTATTTAATTTCAGCATGCGCTTACAAAAAAATCATATTAAAAAATTTATTTCCCACGGAGCTATTTCATTTGATATAAATGATCACGTAATATATATCAAATTAAATGTATTATAGTTAATTTTCCCATGTCACACATCGAGTCGTATGATAAAATCAGAATCAGATCAAATTGTTTAGGCAATAGAAAAATCGATAACTTTAAAAAAAAAAACATATATCGGTTCAAATTAATTGTCACGAAATTAATCGAATTGATTCGGAAAGTTCTAAGAAAAGCCACGATTCTTTGAAATCGCAATCAGATTTCCAGTCCACTCCGATAATTGTACGTGGAGATGTTTCGAAGTCGAGTAGTGAATTTTGCTCTATAATGCGCACTATTGTGAAATTAATATTATTAAATCGCTTCATAAAACATGTTGCAAGTAATGTAATGATATAAAAAAGGTTGTTTAAATAGTTTTAAAACATGGCTATGGTTGGAAGATAAAGTCTAAGTATCTCATACAAATGCTGTCCAATTGATGAACCAATAGTGTGTGTGTGTATATATATA